>NC_042997.1:119701557-119849057 GCF_006345805.1 Octopus sinensis | reverse complement strand
TATGTTCATATTTGCGACAATCTGAATTACTTAATGTTCATCATAGTATATAGAACGCTGCTTCATCAATCTAATCTGTCTACACAGGCATGGGCAGCCAGCTACTTAGCCATGCTACTCCAGACCGATGATGAGCAAGACTCAGAAACTAGTCTCTAGATGCAGGCTTAGCTTGATGGGGTGTTTGTCTCCCCCTTGTAAACATAAGGACTCAGGAAATGTGTCAAGGCCGATAGGAAGCGTTGATGCTTCCTAGGCTAAATAGCCGTGAGTGATTCCCTTTATGGGACTGTCACGTTAAGTTGACAGTATACAACTGCTCTCTCTCCCTCTCTCTCTCTCTCTCTCTGTGTATATATATGGAATATATATATAATATATATATAGAATTAGAAATAGCAGTCAAAGGTTATAGCTAAATAGCTATAACCCTTTGACTGCTATTTCTAATTCGGTTTATATATATAATAATATATTATAGCAATTAAGGACAATACTTAATAAGGAAAACTTAACAAGAAATTGTCAGGTAGATAGCGTGAAAACCTCATAAGAGAATAAATTCGAAAATAATTATTTCTTATTGAACATATAATTATATATAGAGGGCATTATACATACATGCCAGAGAGCATTATACATACATGCCACACGCTAAGAGGGACGATTAGTCATTCTACCAAAAAATATACTAATCCCACCGAATGCAATTTTTCAAGTAAGACATTTAAAAATATAGACCTGTATCACAGTGATTCATACTTACGTATTCATCAGCAGGCCTGAATGTATCATAAATAAACGACCCTGCCCGCTTAAGCCGATCAGCTAACTGATCAACATCAACGAAGCACATGGGTGAGTTTACATATATTACATCCTGTTAATGGCAAACTTTTACGAATTGCATTTCGGGAAAGAAAAGTTTTTTTTCGGAATAAAAATTTAGCAATTAAGGACAACTACTTAATAAGGAAAACTTAACAAGAACTTGTCAGGGAGATAGCGTGAAAACCTCATAAGAGAATAAATTCGAAAATAATTATTTCTTATTGAACATATTAATTTATATATAGAGGGCATTATACATACATGCCAGAGAGCATTATACATACATGCCACACGCTAGAGGGACAATTAGTCATTTCTACAAAAAAATATTACTAATCCACCGAATGCAATTTTTCAAAGTAAGACATTTAAAAAATATAGACCTGTATCACAGTGATTCATACTTACGTATTCATCAGCAGGCCTGAATATATAATATATATATTATATATATATATATACTAAGCAATAAGGTTAGCAACGAGTTGCCTTACCACATACCGAATTTAGAAATAGCAGTCAAAGGTTATTATAGCTATTCTTCTACAAAAAAGGGGGGATTTCTAAATTCGGTATGTGGTAAGGCAACTCGTTGCTAAACCCTTATTGCTTAGTATTACTTAAATTTTCCTCGAATGGGCTTTTACATGCCGAAGACTACTTGGTGTAATTGATAATTTTCCAAAATTATATAATATATATATATATATATATATGCATATATATATATATATATATATATATATATATATTATACACACACACACACACTCTTTACTCTTTTACTTGTTTCAGTCATTTGACTGAGGCGATGCTGGAGCACCGCCTTAGTCGAGCAAATCGATCCCAGAACGTAATTTCGTAAGCCTATTACTTAGTCTATCCGTCTTTTTTGACGTACCACTAAGTTACGTGGACTTAAACACACCATTATATATATATATTATATATATATATATATATATATATATATGACAGGCTTCATTCAGATTCCATCTACCAAATCCACTCACAAGGCTTTGGTCGGCCCGAGACTATAGTAGAAGACGCTTGCCCAAGGTGCCATGCAGTGGGACTGAACCCGGAACCATGTGGTTGGTAAGCAATCTACTTACCACACTGCCACTCCTATATTGGATCATCCTAGAAATAATGCGGTCTTTGAAATTCCATGAACTAAGCGTCGGAGAAGAACGGGATAAACTTATTGCATCAACTTGCTATAAATGCAGGTAATGATAAGTTTTAGAAGAGTACTGTTTAGTTTTAACAGTTACTTTTCAAAGCTATAATGGAAGTGACAGTGGGGCATATTCAGCATATTTTGCTTTTTCAATTTAATAAAGGCAACAGTGGATATGAAAGGTTTAGTCCATTTCGAACATTCAAACCCAAACCAAACGATAGCGAAGGAGATCTACTGCGAGGATCTTGAGCGGCGGAAGTCGGCGCTAGAAGGAAAATGGTCATCTTTGGGTTCAAAACGAAAGGTGTTCGTCCATCAGGATGTTGTTCGGCCACATACAGCAAGGATGATATTCCAAAAGCTGGAGAAGCTTCAATGGGGAACGATGCCCCATCCACCATATTCACTGGACATTGGCCCATCTCATTAACATTTATTCCGCAGTCTTAAAAATTCTTTGGACGGAAATAATATGAATCCTGGTGAGGTGGCAAGAACAGTCGTAAAGGAATATTTTACGTCACAGACATGTGAATTTTGGAAGAGGGTATTGCAATCTACCAGGCAGATGGCACAGCATTACAGGATATGCAAGGGAGTATATTTTTAGATTTAAAAAAACATTGTTTATATCGTAATTTTGAAACATAAAAGAAATATGAAAAAAAAAAACATTATTTGTGGGGGGGAACCAACATATATATATATATATATATTGAGAAATGTACGTATATATGTATCTTAGTGTGTGTGTTTTTGTGTTTATATATATATATATATAAATACATATAGATATACAACTCATAAACAAGGACAAAATTAAAAAAATTCTAATGCCAAATATGCCGAAACTAGACACATCGCCCATAACCATATAAGTCATCACTATAAACACGCATCACGAATAAAGCCGACAGAAATTTCTAAAAAATTCCGTTATTATCATATCAGACCCGATTTCAGAGTTAATTCATAACACCCTTCTCTTCGTCAGTGATAAACGCGGCAAAGAAATAAATGAAATACTTACCTATACCCATGGAAGAAGGAAACACTAAATCATGAGCACAACTAAGTACCCCAAATATATCCAAAATGGAAATTCTCCAGCCCATTCGAGAACGTGCGATTCGAACTGAAAACTCTCATAGAGTGTGAGTCCGGAAGAGAAAACTAATAAATTTACATCTAATATAGGATAAAATCTTTCGAAATAAAGTATATCAATGGCCAGCATATTAAAAAATACCTTTAACGGTTAAATTTATAAACACCTTATAAACAAGAGCAAAAGAAATAATTTCTAATGCCAAATACGCCGAAACCAGACACAACGTTATGGACGTTATATATAAATCCACTCGCAAGTCTTTGGTCGGCCCGAGACTATTGTAGAAGACACTTGCCCAAGGTGCCATGCAGTGGGACTGAACCCGGAACCATGTGGTTAGTAAGCAATCTACTTACCACACTGCCACTCCTATATTGGATCATCCCAGAAATAATGCGGTCTTTGAAATTGCATGAACTAAGCGTCGGAGAAGAACGGGATAAACTTATTGCATCAACTTGCGATAAATGCAGGTAATTATTTTCCTTGAACCTCTTCTTAGTGCAAGTTTTAGAAGAGTGCTGTTCAGTTTTAACAGTTATTTTTCAAAGCTATAATGGAAGTGACGCACATACACACACACTGAGACACATATATACATACATGTACGAGTGTATGTATATATATATATATATATATATATATATATATATACATACATAAATATACACACAAATTAGAGAAAACCACCATTAAGCGATTCAACAACGATATACTTAAATCATACTATATAGAAAAAAATTAAAGATACGATAAAACATTTACCTTAAACTAAATAACCTACTATATATATATATATATATATATACATCTCCACGGTCACACGCACGCACATACACATACACGCACGTACATACGCACACAATACACGCACACATATACACACGTACATACACACACACCAGCACAGATGCCCACATATACCTCCAACAAACAATGCTCATACAGATACGCACACACTAATACACACATGGGCACAGACACACACGCACATACACGCACGTAAGCGTACACACACACACAAGCTCACGCACTCACATTACGCCCACAAAACTAAAAAAAAAAACCACACCCACACGCATACACAAATTCACATACACACCGATACATATACATACACACAATATATGCCTACACGCGCGCACACACATACACATACGTATACACATATAGACACAGACACACACACACGCACAAAAAAGCATGCGCACACATACGCACGCACACATGCACACGAATGCACACACCCAAAACTCATAACCCCATGGATACACGTATATACACCCATATACGCTAACACACACACATACAAATGCACACGTACACGCTCACCCAACTACACGCACATACATACACACACACACACACACACACAAATGAACCCACACATACATCCCATACACACGGCACACAATTATACATACACGCACACAATTATAGATACATGTATACACACATACTCACGTACAAGCACACACGTACACATACACTAAGTAAAGCACAGTTATTCGCCACCTACACATACACACACACACACGCGCACACTACAAACAAAACACACACATACACGCACACATACACATACTTCAAAGTAGCAGTACGAACCTGCGGTAGAGACAAAAGGCACCACTCCCTCTTCCTCGACCTTCACACTACTACCCCTACAAACACGCTTTGTTTAACAGCCACAACCACACACACATACACACACACGCACACACACACGTACATCATTGCACACATACACACATACACACACACGCACGCCCAGACCTCCGCGCACGCACATAACCACACTTACACACACATTCCTCCTCCTCTACCATTCTCCTGTCTTTGACAATACTACTCTCCTGTCTTTCAAAACATCTTTCTTCACACATTTCCTTACGGTGTTTCAAAATATGACCTCGTGTGTACCGTTGGCGATTTTTTCCCTCTGTCTTCCCTTCTCCGGATCTTTCCTTCTCCTATGTTTTCGACGAAGAGCTCTGCTCGAAACATTAAACCCTCCTTCTTTCCTTCTTTCCTGAGCGTCCAATAATACTATATTTGTTCCACGTCCTCGCATTGTTGTGTTTTTTTGTGCTGTCTTGTTTGGATTAACTTTATATATACATATATTAATATGTATATATATATATATATATACATATATTAATATGTATATATATATATATATAATATATATATATATATATTGGTTCACCTCATAAATAATGGGTTTTTAAAATAACGTGTCTCGAATGGGCTGGAGAATTTCTACTTTGGATATATTTGATGTACTTAGTTGTGCTCATGATTTAGTATTTGCTTCTGCCATGGGTATAGGTAAGTATTTCATTTATTTCTTTACCGCATTTATCATTGACGAAGAGAAGGTTCTTATGAATTAACTCTGAAATCGGGTCTAATATGATATTAACGGAATTTTTTAGACATTTTTGTCAGCTTTCTTCGAGACGCGTGCTTATAGTGATGAATTATATGGTTATAGATGATGTGTCTAGTTTTTTTTTTACTTTGTTTATAAGTTGTTTATAAATTTAACCGTTAAAGGTATTTTTTTGCTAGTCATTGATAACATTTTTTCGAAAAATTTTAATCCTATCTTAGATTTATATATATATATATATACATACAAACATACATACAGATGGGAACAATAATGGCGTCCCTTTCATGATTGTACAGCACAAAATGAAGGAAAGTGAGTTCACTTATTTGGGCAACATTGTGGCCAACTTTCATGACGCAGAACGCGACGTTGCCTGCCGGATTGTGAAGGCCTCGGCTGTCTCTCGAATACTCAAGCCCAATCTGTAGAATTTTGCTCAAGGGATCACTCCCAGCACAAATATCAGTGGGAACACGTTGTCACCATGAAAGAATCATATCTTGGTGTTCTCATCTCTTAGTACTTGCTACCCCACTGTCAATTCCGTCAGCCAGTATTTCATGCTATTCCATTTAAAGCTTCGCATATTCTCTTATACAACATACATTTCCATTGTTCTTATTAACCAGGAGTGTGGTATCAAATCATATGCTTTGCGATAGTCAATCCGTGCCATACTAAGGTGTGTATGCCTTCTCTTGCAGTTCCTGACAATTAGAATATCAATTAAGAGCTGAACCTTCTTCCCCCTGCTCCTTTTTCGGCACCCTTTCTATTCAAAGGCTAGTAGCGCACTTTTTTCCAAGTGTATGTACAGTTCACCGACCAAACCACCTGACATTAGATTTCACATTAGTGGAAGGCACGTTATTGGTATAAAGTTGGATGCTACATTTCCCTTTTCAGGTTTCTTGGCACGTAACAATGTCTTTCCCTTTGTTATCCAGCTGGGTACTGTGCCTTCCTGCAACCACTCATCTAGCTGTCGTGCTATCGTTTCATGAAGCTCTCTCATGGTCCTGAGTTCCTCCAAGTTGGTAATCTTCTTAACTACTTTTTTTATCATTCTGTGGTTATCTGTATGTCTTCTTGGACTTGTATATTTCTTCACTTCTCTTGGATTTCATGAAGTCACTCCCCTTTATCGTAATGCTTTACAGTTTGGTCCCAGATCCCTCTCCAGAATGCCTTGCTTTCTTCTGCATCTGGTATCATTGTTACGTGTATTTGCCAATCTTCTGATTTGCTTCAAACAATCTGTGTTGTGTGGATTTCCTATTACCATTTCTTTCCAGTTTTTCTTTGATTGCTACTACTCTTTGTTTCGATTCTTCCAATATCGCATCATAACCTTTATTTCCTATTCTATATGTTTTTCCAGCATTATTCTTATATTTTTGTTCTACAATTCCCTTCTACTCAATCTATCAGCTTGTCCTAAATATCTTTTTAATTTTGTTTCTCAGAAATTCGTCAACGGCAGTATGGTTCATTACATTCTGTTTGTTCGTTTCTTTTGTATCCAACTTCACTTGAAGCACACATAGCTGCAGCCCAAATAATCTTGTTAGTTTCAGTTATATTTCTCGTCGGGAATAGCCCAAGGACCGAATCTATCTATCTATCTATCTATCTATCTATCTATCTATCTATCTATCTATCTATCTATCAAAATAACTAAATTCTCATAGCCTTCGTGGTTTAATTTAGCCATTTTAACTTCCAAAATGGCCACTGGTCACCACGAGGCTGAGGTGCAAGTTAAGCGTGACGCAGAGACAGAAAAACAGGATGCTCTGTTAGCATACGCTAAACCTGACAACAACACCACCTCCACCACCATCAACATCGACAACAGCAACAAATACAAAACAAAGGTCGCAAGGCCAAGCACCGTCAACACCATCAATGAGTCCACCACCAACACCGACAACAACACCGTGGCAGAATCTGCTACTAAAACTGCTATCCCTACTAAAGACATCGCCACCAATAACAATACCAACATCACCATCACCGCCACCAAAGACCGTGCCGTCAATGCTACTAATACCACTAACACCACCGCCGTCACCAAGAACGACAATAACAACAACAACAACAACAACGACGACGACAACAATTCCCTTCAACCACTGCTCACTCCATCACCAACAAGTGAAAAAATAACGACGACAAGCAAACGAAATGCCGAAATTTGCGCTAATGCAGGACTAAATTACGCAGGCAATTTTCCACCCCTTGCTAGTTGCATAATCAGCAACCACAAACCTACAACCCACACCCCTGCCATCAACACCAACACCACCGGCAGTAACAACAATAACAAAACAACAACAAACTTCGCCGAGGCGATAAAAGAAAAGGTAACAAAAGTTTCGTTTACTACACAACAGATTAAAGATTGCAGAAACCTTATTACAAATGAAAACGGAAAAATACTCTTACACATACCTCAACACATACTGAATGAGGAGAAAAAAAAAGACAATTGTATATAAAATCACAAATAAAAAAACTAAAAGTCCAGAAAAGGCAGGCACAGACAAAGTCGAAAAGTGCTTACGCCCCATCTGGGGATACAAGGATTGTGTGACTTGGGCGAACAAGTTCGCACACGTACAGGTGGTTTTTCAGAATGAAGAGTTGGCGAAGAAATTCTCAACGATAACCCTTCATTCTGATGAACTAACGATGACACCGAGTTACCTCGGCCAGAAGGTGACGAAGGTCATTATCAGTGGTGTCCCCCAAGTGACTACAACACTGTGGATAACATCCGTCTTAACATCCGAAATGGAGGACTTAAACATCCTAGATATCGGTGTTTCGGAAAACAAGGACTGGCTGGGAAAGAGAATAGAGTTCCTCTTCCACATAAGTCAAGAGGACATAAATAAAATCCCCACCCACGTACATCTTGAGGATGGCCGCAAGTTATACGTAGTAGTCGAGGGCAGAAGGCCACGATGCTATACATGTGGCAGTGAGGCACACCTCAAAAAGGAGTGCAAATCTGCCGCAAAATTACAACAACAACAACAGCCACAGGAAAAATCACAAAAGCCAGCATTATTGCCCACACCAAAATATGGACAGCTAGTCAAGAAGCGGTATGCGGAAATGCAGGAAAAACAACAAAGAACAAGCCAACCCAACCAAACAACACCAACACCAGCGCCAAGAACAGAATAATCACCACCAACAACAAATAAACCAATTCCAACACCAAGAATAACAACGAAGAAGACAAGCACCAAGGATGTAGGAGAGACAATAACCACAACAAACCCCCCAGCAACACCCTCCCCGCGCACCACAACAATATCTACAACCGCACAAACACACCCAGACGCTTTACCCTTGCCCCCTGCTGATTCGTCAGACTTTTCATCTAACGATGAAAGTTCGACAGAATGGCAAATAGCCACAGGGGGTAAAAGAAAAAGATCAAGAAAAACCAACAAGAAATCGCAACCAAAGCAGGGAGATA
Organism: Octopus sinensis; assembly: GCF_006345805.1. Taxonomy (NCBI): domain Eukaryota; kingdom Metazoa; phylum Mollusca; class Cephalopoda; order Octopoda; family Octopodidae; genus Octopus; species Octopus sinensis. The sequence continues at coordinate 119,840,038 of NC_042997.1, read as the reverse complement.
CCTGAACCCTGAAAACTCCATACACAACAAAACAAGCACCAACACCACAAAAACAATGCTATCAGCGATAGACACCAAAGACTCCAAACTAATGGAGTACATCACAGGATACACAAACATTTGTGAAGATGACTTTAAAAATAGCAATCATCCACGCACTACACCACCCAAACACATCAACATACTACACATCACACAAACACAACACCACAAACTCAAAGCCCTCTTCCCAAATGCTGTAGGGGGTCTCCAGAAATATCTGTCCCAAAAACTATATAAAAACCTCCTCGAAGACACATCAAAGAACGAGGAAGCCAAAACTTTCGACACAAGTAAGTAACTCTCTGTACTTTCATTTGTGTGTTTTAAAGCACACACCCCCAATAGAATCATGGTCAAGATTGGTTGTGTGAATACGCGTGGCTTGGGGTCTCCTTGGAAACAAGGATACCTCCTAAATGACATCAAGTCACATGATTTGGGAATCATAGCCATAAGTGAGACCAGACTCCACGAGCCACGGGCCCTAAAGTCTATGTTTGGCGGACAGTTTAACACTTATTTCGCTCCCTGTCTGCCGAGGATGGGCGGTATTGGCACCGCGGTACTTTTTCACAAGAGCCTGGATCTCGAAGTCAAGACGATATTCGTAGACCCGGAGGGTAGACTGATCGTTCTGGATGTTGACGGCAGCAATGGGTGCGCTTTTCGACTCGTATCAGTCTACGCACCGCCCTTAACAGGTCGGGCGGATTTCTTTCGACGTCTAGAAGTATTCTTGGGAACGTCTCGTCCTTTACTCTTAGTGGGGGATTGGAATGCTACCTTGGACACGCATGTAGACTACGTGGGTAGAGACAGAAACAGAAGGGGATGCAAATGCCTCAGAGACCTGCTCAGACGATTCCAACTGTCTGACAGGTACCGACTCGGCCACCCAAATGCACCAACGTGGACATGGAGCAACCGCAGTAGGTCGTCGAGATCGTATCTAGATAGGATACTGTGTAAGACAGTAGACAAGGATAACTTAGGATGTCCACAATTCCACACAGTCAGCTACACGGATCACAAATTGGTGACGTGTACGCTAGACTTAGATAAGGCACATAGACAGGGTCCTGGGTACTGGAAACTGAACGCCTCATTCCCGTCCAGACAAGTTTTCAGAGACCTGATTAGTACACTAGTAAAGAGGGCTTTGACGGGAGCCATCATCAACAACAAATGGTGGTTTGCCCTCAAGAGAGCAGTAAAAGCAGAAGCGATTAGGTACAGCAAAGCACTAGCCATAGATAGAAATAGAGTAGAGGGTGAGCTAGTTAAGAAGCTAGAAGCGGCAATTAGAAGCGGCATCGCATCCGACGTTTTGGCGGCGAGGTTGGCCCTCGACCAACACTTCAACGCCAAACACGAAGGATGTGCTGTCAGAGCTAGGTTGCGTGCTCTAAGGAACGAAGGTGTTGGAGCCGCGAGAGAGGCCCGGGTGGCAGAGGCGCAACAGGGCAACAAAGCCACCATTCGGTCACTGGTAGATGAACAGGGGCGCGAATTGCTCGAGCCAAGTAAAATGTGTGAGGCCTTTCAGCAGCATTTTGCCCGACTGGTCGGGACGAGTGGAGGGCAAGAACGTAGTTTGGACTTCAGTGCCTACCTACATAGCCTGCCACGACTCTCGACAAGAAAGGCAGGGTGCTGCGAAGGTGCCATCACGGCGGCGGAAGTGCAGGAAGCGATAGCAGAATGCTCGAGGGACAAATCACCGGGTTTGGATGGTCTACCCTACGAGTTTTACAATTGTATGCCAGACTTGTTTGGAGACGTCTTGGCAGCGGTATACTGCAACTGGCAGCAAAACGGGAGCATACCCGGTTTTGTGAGTCGAGGAGCTGTAACTCTGCTGAAGAAAGATCCAAACAAGGGAAACATTATAGATAACTTTAGACCAATCACGCTGCTCAATGCAGACCTGAAAATTTTGACAAAGGTGTTAGCCAAGAGGTTGGCGCTTGTCATCGAGAAACTGGTCGACAACGCACAAACGTGCGCCGTGCCGGGCCGGAACATCCATGACAACCTCCATCTGATGCGCTACATCATAGACAGGGTAGTTAACGAACCTGGCATGGGTGGGGCCCTGATCAACTTGGATCAATCGAAAGCCTTTGATAGGGTAGACCATCGATACTTGGAGGCAGTCCTGAGAGCGGCTGGTTTCGGTCCCGTCTTCCGCGGCTGGATAGCTGCCTTGTACAGAGGCATCCGTTCGGTAATTCGCGTAAAATGGACATCTATCGAGACCTTTCGACATTGCACGTTCGGTCCTCTCGGCGCTTCTATACGTATTGACTCTTGAGCCACTACTGCGGAAGCTGGCGACTCTAAGTGGCATCCCGCGAGAATTGGGATGCGGGACGAGCGTGTCTGCATACGCGGACGACGTCACCGTCATAGTGTCAAGCCACGAGCACATCGAGCGGGTCGGCGAGACACTGAAAGACTACGAAGCGGTGACAGGAGCAAAAATCAACCGGAAAAAGTCAGTGGGCTTGCGGCTCGGCACCTAGAGAAGCAAGCCCATGCCGTCCACCAGTACCTCCGTCGTGGGACGCTGGACAGACGGCCCGGTTGAGTTGCTCGGGGTCTGGTTCGGTCCGGACCTCCAAATGGAGAAGAACTGGAACGAGATAACGAGTAGGGTGGTCACTCTCGCCCAGCAATGGGCCGAGAGGAAACTGTCCTAAAAGGTCGGGCGGAGGTGGTGAACGCGTACATCGCGTCCATCATCTACTACCGCCTGACCGTCGTACCTTGTCCCGACCCTACCATCACCAAACTAGAACGCATCCTCTTCCGCCTCTTGTGGAAAGGATGCGTCCCGATGGTCAGGCGATCCATTTGCTGTCAACACCCGTTAAAAGGAGGGCTGGGCATGCCGTGGTTGATGATGCGCAGACACGCGCTGAGACTGCGACATCTCCGGCTCTATGTAGACGACGGTGAACAGGTGTGGTCGCCGTTTGTGAGGCACGCATTCCCGCAACTCGTCTCCATGACCGAACTACAGTCGTGGATCAAAAAGAGGCCGAGGAAGGGCGAATGGCACCGCGAGTGTCGCGTTGCTCTCAAGCAAATCTGCCGTCCCGGGTCGACCTTGAGTGACTTCAACACAACCAAAACATTCTATAGGGGATTAGTGGAGGGGACGTACGACGACGAGCTCGGGGCAAACCTGGGCGTCGACGAGGAATACCTGACCCGCCTGTTTCAAACGACTTTCGGCCCGGGACCTATGGACAACTTCCAGAGATTCCTGGCCTGGCGGTGCTACCGAGAAGCGCTACCCGTTCGGGGTAATCTCTATAGGCATGGCTCGAGAAACACGGGGCCGACCTGCCCGAGATCTATCAGCCGAGTCTATCGTTAATATCGTCACGCCTCCTTCCTTCAAACGGGAAGGAAGAGCTATTTTTATCATACTTGTGGCTATGGCGAAAGAATGTATCTGGTGGACGCGCCTGAAAGGGTTAGAGACAAACACTTTCCTCTCTGGTCAATCTCTCATCAACTTCTTCAAGTATCACTTGAAGAGGAAAGTGAGAGTAGAGAGGCAAGTTTTGTCTAGTGAATGTTTTAAAAAAAGATGGGTGAATGTAGCAAGGATGGCACGTATGAATGACGAAGCCACCTTGACTATGATTCTATGAACCATAAAAATTAATACAGAGAGTTGCTTATTTGCAAAAAAAAAAGAAAGAAATATAACATGTGACTTCATTGACCGAGGTTACCGTGGTCTTTTCCGTAGGCTTTTCTTTCCACGGGTAAACCTCACCTGTCCTCCCCTTTACACTTCATATTGACATTTCTGTGATAACGATCCCTATTATTCATTTTTTCTCCCCCCCTTTTTTACCCCCTCCCTTTTTTGTCCTTTTTCTTTCCTTTTACGATCCCTTTTGATCGAAAACCACCACTCTCTTTTTTTTACCCCCAAAAGAAAAGCTCTACCTTGTAATTTGTTCTATCTGTGTGCAGCCCTGTGTGGCTAATAAAGAAACATATCTATCTATCTATCTATCTATCTATCTATCTATCTATCTATCTATCTATCTATCTATCTATCTATCTATCAATTTATCTATGTATCTATCTATCTATCTATCTATCTATCTATCTATTAATCTATCTATCAATCTATCAATCTACCCGACTACTACTACTACTACTACTACTACTACTACTACTATTACCACTACTACTACTATCACTACCACTACTACTACTACTACTACCACTACTACCTCCCTACAAAATTCCTGTCCTTTTCCTCAAGTAAAAAGGATTATTATTCTCATCATTGTTGTTGTTGCTGTTGTTGTTATTACTGCTGTCATCATTTTTATTGTTCTTGAACATTTAATAAGGTAAAATCCTTACAAATGTTTAAAAATAAAGATGTAAATGAATGTACACGTAGGTCTTATCATAATATGACACACTGCTAAGCTTATGTGACATCTACTGGGGTACTTTTTTATTTCTGTCTCGTTAGACGCTTAAATTATTTAGATTTTACTTTAATGGTTTCGACATAAAATATTTTAAATTATCTACTATAATTACATCAATAGTGAGATTGTGATAGCCATTGTAAATCGTCCTAATGTTGCTATGAAATACACGTTATATTAATGTAAAGTGTTTATATTAAGTCCATCATGCATTTAATTAGTAAATATTTCATTAAAATGTATGAATGCAATTTGATATCTTATAATAGAAAATATTCAAATACATTTGTTATTTCTGATAAAGAAATGAATAAATTGCACATAAAAAAGAGCTGTAAAATAGTTCAGGACGAAAGATTATGTGTAGCGAAGACTATCATTTTATATCTACTTAGGGTTTGTAGGATACAATTTCAAGTATACTAGTTCAATAATTACTTCAGCAACAAATATCAATTTGCTCGCCTTCAACTTGACATTCGCCATTCAGTAAATCATAAAACTTTCTGATGTGTAAGAATTCATTTAAATCATATAATTTCAGTCCATCATAATGTCAGAGTTGACACTTTCCTTAAATTAAGTTCCTGAAGGTTGTATGATTCATTTGATTTGTAATAAATTTGAGAGCATGACTTGTTTGAAATTTTGGCAAAAACAGCATATTCGGTGAAGGTGAAAAGTCGATTACATCGACCCCAATGCTCAAGTGGAGTATACCTTATCAACCTCGAAATGAACAAAAGCAATGTCAAATCAGGTGGCATTTGAACTTAGAAAGTGAAACCGGAAAAAATGCTCCATAATAGTTTGCTCCGTGTGTAACCATTCAGCCAGCTAAAGATGTAATAATATTAGGTGTTTATTTCTGGCAGAATCGTTAGCGCGACGGTGGGAGTGCTCCTTAGGTCCACTTCCCCTTTTATCCGTTCAGGGTGGTTAAAAAGTGTGCAAGTTCTTTGTTGGGTTCAATGTAACAGACTCGGCCTCTGCCGCACAAAATTGATAAACTCGTGCCAAAAATTAGAAATGATTATTTAGTTACTTCTTCAACAACCACAGGGGATAAATTTGTATGAATTTAAGTATAATTATAAATCATCAGCAACCTGTATGCATACCATTACTTGCTAAACTGAATATCAAAGAATACTTAATCGAAATATTCATGAACGTAAACTGACGAAGGTTAATAATTATATACAGAATTAATAATTATATACAGAATAATAAAGTTGTGGGACAAGAGTATTGGATCGAAGTCAAGATAAATATTGTAAGGGAAAATAACACATAGACACACACACACACGCACCAATGCATACGCCTGCACATACGTAGAGACACACTCACACAAACACCAATATACTTTTGTTTTACACAGCGAATTGTAGTTTAAATAACATTACGTATTTACTGAACCAATTCATATATACATTAATATCATTAATATTATATTCAAAACTGATTCAACCGTAATGAAACAAATAAATAAGGTGACCCAACACGAACACGTGTATGTTTTGTGTTCTTGGTGGATAATCAAATCAAGACATACACACACAAACACACGAATATTTATAAACAACTGAGAATTAACACTCAAAGAACCAAACATTACTGAGAGCAGATCCTCCACTGAGTCTTAGGCTATCAAAAACTGAAGAGTTAAGATTAGAGTATAACGTAACTTTATCTTGCTTCTGATAATCTATGAATCACAATGGTGGGGCGCATAATAAAACAAATGCAAGATAGATTAGCGGTAAAACATATTTCTTCCATACGTTTACAACTTCGAATTCCCTATTCATTTACATCATGGATACCAGAATATTTTACCCATTTGTAGGTATTCATATAGGCGTATACCGAAAGCCGTATGATATTCAGGTAGGAAAGGTTATTTTTCTTTTTAACCACTATGCACGTTAAATTTTATATTGTGAATGGATGTCAATGAGAAATATTGTCTTCCAGTAAAAAATTATTTTCTGTGTATTTTAGTTTTAACACGCATATATTACAGTGATTTGCATCAGATTATGTGGATGTATCAACAGCAGAGTGTGGTATATATATATATGTCCATCTGAATGTATGAAAGTTATTGCCTGCACAGAATTCCAGCTAATACATCATTATGTGTTCGTGTTACAGGTGTTCCTCTCCAACGAAATATCAGAGAATCTGCTATTTTTTCTAAGCGAATGATCTGAATAGTTATTTATCAGTAACGTAAACATATATAGGTTATACATGATGATTCAACAATTATTGTTAAAAAAATATGGTATTCCGTGCCAGGTATGGGAATTTTATGTAGATCATCCGGATAAAGAAGAAAAGTTTTTTTCTCCTCTGATCAGATATATGGCACATGACCGAATTTCAAGTTTCAAACCTTTCACAATTCTATTTTTCTTTATAACAGCTTTGCGAATAGATCTATTTTGTTGAAATGAAATAACGGAAATTAAAAATGTATTTTGCAAACTGCATTGTAATGGCTTGTAAAAAAGTAATGCTTTAGAAATCTCAAGACGATACTTCTAATATATTATGAAAGTAATATTACTTAATGCATTTACACCCACCTACATATATACTTACATACACATAGACACACACATACGCAAATCGGTCTGTGTACATACATATACACCATTATATAGATGTATGTATATGTGAATCATCTTATACTTTCTTATCTATCGCCTCATTGATTCTAATACGGACATTCGGACCTTGCAAGTACATCTATATATTTATATTTATGTGTTTAAAAATTTATAATATTTTTCATATATATATATATATATATATATATATATATATGAATTTCTTATATATTTGTAAATCTTCGTATCTTTATGTTTGTTTATCAATTTCTATAAATTTTTATTATGTCTTATATATGTGAACGCATCTTTGTATACTGTGTATACTGTATATTGGGGAGAATTTAAATAATTTGAAATGGGTTGAATGAATATATACACCGACCTCTGAAATTTGTGAGAGAGAGAGAGGGCGAAAGAGTAAGAGAGGGCAAACACACAGATATAAATAGATAAAGCGATAAAAACGAAACATATCTCCGTATATAAGCAGATATATAGAAGGACAAAGAGAATGAGAGAGAGAGACATATTGTGTATGGGAGGGAGTCAAATGGACACTAAACAGTTATATGAAGTACCATATAAGAAGACTCACATCAAAATACACAACTCCACAGTCACAGCAGATATATTTTACAAACAAGTGGACACGCACAAATATTCTAATTTCTACTCTTTCTTACATTATACATCAAAAAGAAAATCTCATAGAGTATGGCAAGACGCATAATGATTCACATTCAAATACCCCAAATTAGACTTAGATCCTATAAGTAATAATTGCCCCATGGAACTAACAAATAATGGTATCTCGTAAGCGATAAAATTATACATCACACGGCCAAGGGCACCAAATAAAAAATGTAACGATCATTCCATTTATTAATACCCTGGAATAACCAATATTTTCCATGTTATACAATGAAACCTACCAATACTATTTTAGTGCCTCAAAATGAGAAACCTGATAGATGAAATCAATCTACGAAATACTAAACGGCAGAAAAAAAAACATTAAAAAATAACCCAGAAAGGCAGAATTAACATCAGAGAATGAAACAGAATTCTCCGAAGAGAATTTGGCGATAGCAGATGTGGAATATGCAACAAAACCTATAACTTCAAATATATAGATGGGGAAACCCACATAAATTTTAAGATTGGACTCTCATTCACCGTAAATGTAAATATGAACTGGAACACACAAAATCTCATCTACTGCACTACTTGCCCTAAATGCAAGGTGAATTATTTTGGTTAAACCAATCATTTCCTTTCCCAATGCGCAAGAATCCATAGACATCAAACCCGACAGGTGGAAGTACGGAACATTTCAGAGCAAACATTTGGAAATATGTAGAAATGGAAAATTTAATATCTTCCCCTTTTATAAATGCTCAAGGAACGACCCAAACTTCTGAAAGAACAATATTTCATAAGAACAAATATGTGGATAAGGAAAAGTTAAGGAACGCAGATCATATTTATGATTATTTTAGAGAAATGTAGATCATATTTATAATTGAGAAAGCCTTTCCCACATTTCTTTTAGATTCTATTTAAAATCATAGCTCTAATTTCATTAAAATCGCCCTTTCAAATAAAATAGCCGTACATAGCTTAATCAGAAGCAACATCTGGAATTTTCATAAAAAAAAATTCCACATCCATACAAACCAATCTCCCTTACATTATTGAATACAAAAGAATTGAAGAAAACGAAACCTTGAAATGCAATTTTAATTCTTACTGGAGAAAATGTGTAGATGGGTCATTGTAACTCGACCATCTGGCCTTCCAATTAAAAGCCTCAAGCACTTGAATAGAAAATAATTCATTTTCACTCCGCCCAAAAGGTCACTAAAAATGAAAAAAAACACCATATTGAATCCTAGTTAAGCACGTTTGACTACACTGATACAAAAGCCACGCCTCCTTTACCTCCCCTCCCGTTTTACACGTTTCTTTTCTGTCTTTTCCCTTCCTCCGCAAACCACCAAATCACTCCTATTTTCTTTTCTCTTCTCTATCTTAAGAGTCTCCCACTCTATCCTCCTCTCTCACCTATGCATGCTTCTAATTTATTCCTCTCTCTCTCCCCTTTCTCTCTTTCGGAAGCAGCATCAGTTTCAATTTTAAATAAAAATGGGGAGCAAACTTACTATAAACCACTTTTTTCATAAATCCGATAAGAGAAGAAAGCCCTAATAATTAAATATATATATATATAATCATCCAGTATTCTTACTACCTTAACATATATAAATATATTTATATGCATATATATATATATATATATAGTTGAGTGTAGAAATTCGGGGTGAGTACTTGATAATTATAAGCACCTGTGTATACCGTTTGGTGATGTAGGTGGTGGAGTAAATTGATCAAAATAAAAATAAAAATAAAAATAAAAACATGAGGCGAAGGATTCAGCGGTGCATATGTTTCGGGCCTTTATTAGACAGATTCATAACAAATCATAATGTATGTCTGTGGCCTTCTTCAGCCGCGCACAACAGCTTCCACAAGGACATGTGTTACTTCCGAAATTCTTGGTTGGGGATGCAAATCTCGTTCCCGTACGACATAATGCGGCAGCCAAGATTTCGGAGTAACACATGTCCTTGTGGAAGCTGTTGTGCGCGGCTGAAGAAGGCCACAGACATACATTATGATTTGTTATGAATCTGTCTAATAAAGGCCCGAAACATATGCACCGCTGAATCCTTCGCCTCATGTTTTTATTTTTATTTTTATTTTGATCAATTATATATATATATATATATATATATATTATATATATATATTATATAATATATATATATAATCAAATAAGCCAAGGATATCCAAGGTATTGTAGTACAATCGTTTCATGCTACTTCATTTTATTAAAATGTAAGTATTACATCAGTTTTAAAATGTAAGCAATCTTCAGCTACATATAGAATGTTTTCAATTAAATGGACAATACGTTACTGAGGAATGGTATTATATATATATATATATATACATATAGGTGTGTGTGCATGTGTGTGTGTATGTATTGTGTGTGTATATATATATTATATATATATATATATATATGTGTTGATGTATGTGTGTGTATGTATATGTATATATATAATATATATATTATATATATATTATATTGAAAGAATGGAGTTGAACGACTAGTTAACAAATATCCTTTATTCTCGACATATGTTTCGAAGGCTGCATATTCCTAATTCCGAAGGAATAAGGAGTACATTATGCAAATTTCTCATCAGGAAAATCAAGGAACTTATGTCGACATCAAAATGCACAAAAAACTTTTAGCTGACCGCTCTCAAGGAGCCCATGGCGCTAATGAGTGTCTCTTTATAATGAGTGACGTCAGAGTGGCTGAATGTAGAAGAATCTAGAAGTTTCTAAAGGTCCAAGAGTTCAAACGAAGTAGAAGGAGGGAGGCATAAGAATAGTAAGGTGAGAGAGTGCAGGTCAAAAGAATGGTGGGTTTAAATGATTTCTTTTGTGAATGAGTGCCTGTGTGTGTAACTGTATATAAATGTCTTAATATGTGTATGTGTGTGTCTGAATGCGTGATTGTGTTTGTGGATGGGTAGGTGTCAGAAAACTGACAGCTGTGAGGTAAAAGATCTCTGTCTGTGTGTTCGATTATGTTTACTGTAGAGAAAGGAAAGTGGATAGCGAAAGGGAGAAAGAATCGGGCGAGGTGAGAGGCAACGCAAGAATGGATAGTAGTAATTGGGAATATAAGAAAATCTTTTTGACTATTCGGGTGAAATATAGGAAAAATTCTTTTTAGAAATTGAGGGGTTATCTATATTAGTCACTATTTATATGAGTGAAATGTGTGTCTTTTCCAGTGTAAACACCTGTAGGATCTTATCTTTCGACGATTGTGTTTATTAAAGGGCCTTTGGCGAACAAAATATGAAAAAGTTCGGAATTAGAGATGCTACAAAATTTTCTGCCTTTGTCAAACGGGAAGGACACCGACAAAATGGACCATTCGAGCTTGAACGTAGTGTTATTGTTCTTCAGACGCCAGACTAATTTGCTTAGCCCCGTGCTGTGTTGCTTTCTCTTATCTCTGAAAGTGGAATAATGGTTGGAGATCCTTTGGGCTAATTTAGAAGAGGCTGCGCCAATATAGAAGTAGACATCGGTTACAGAAGAGATTTTGCATTGGTAAGTGGTGTTTCTAATTTTGGAATTTTTGGATAAGAACTTTAATCTGTTGGGGTTGGTTTCCGATACTAAGACAGAGTTTTTATTGTTGTGATAGGTGTAAAAATTGTTGCTGGCTTTGGCCACGATACTATTCATCTTATTATCATTACTATTAGTCGAAATATCATCGGCAAATTCCCTGGCTATAGGAATGCTGCGATTGTTATCATCAATAATATAACTGTTATTAAGAATGCTGGGACTATTACCACTAACACCACCACTGTTAATAATCTGGCTAATGTTATTATCATTATTACTATTGCTAACGCTGATATGCTGCTATGAATGTTGCTAATATCCATACTACTTCTATTATTATTATTAATGTATGTTACGTTGGAATGGGTAAGGGCGGTGTCGCTACTCATGGGTGGAGAAACCCTCTTTAGCAGCTTATTATTGTGGGAAGCTATTATCTGCGAAAGATTTTTAGTATTTGAGAATGCTATTCTTACTTTATGCGAATTTATAGTGGAGTAGTATCTAGAATTCCTGGAAAAACTCTTAGTAATGGCTTCACGGAATTGTAAAGGTAGATTAGACCTGATTTGTCTCCCGAAAGGAATCACAAACCAGATATAGTTTTTTTTTGTTCTTGGAATGGCTGAGAGTATTGACATTTACATTAAAGGGTATATTTCTGTGTAGTAGAATGGGTTTAGGTTTACATTGGCCTCCCCTGGTCCGTAAGTTATTATTGTAAATTATAAAGGATATTTGTTAACTAGTCGTTCAACTTCATTCTTTCATATACTTATAATTTTAAAATAAACATTCAAATTTCCGCACGAAGACACGTAGTCTATGCCCTAGGGACGAAGCTTCAATCGTGTTCTTTCTGATGTGAATTTGCTACCTAGGTATCGATTATCTTTCGAATTATCCTTAATAAGATAATTCATTCAATTACTCAAATATTAATATATATATATATATATAATACCATTCCTCAGACATGCATATGTATGCATGTATGTGTGGATATGTGTAGATGGGTCATTGTAACTCGACCACTGTGTGTGGGTTGTTTTTTTTACTGTATAAATATGTGTGTATATTTGCGCATGCATACCGTAGCGCATGAGTTTTCTTGTGTATTTCTTTATTTACTCGCACGATTAACGGCTTCAGAATTGTGTACACTCATACCATCTGTCACTCTATGATACTCGGTAATAAGGCACAGGAAAGAAATCGGTGACTCAATAATTCTGTTTACGTCGATAAACATTTTTATTTCAGTTTCTCTTTTGTGAAAAAGTCGACTTTTATTATTTTATTTATTATGTGACATGAATGCTGATTGGCCGTGTGAAATCTTATGGGAATCAATAAATATCTCCATGACGCTTCTGTATTAATACTCATTAATATTCTGTAGAATGAATGCTTACAAGATTCGTTTCTTGGCAATCAATTATGTCAAACACTAGGCCACCGCGACCACACAAACCCACTATGCCCCACGTAAATAGGAGCACAACACACCATATGGTGCACAAATATTTGGGGGTGATTAACAATAATAACAATTGTTTCAAGGGGACACTTGACAACTGTAGAAATACCGTCGCCTGAAACCATTAATGGAGTTATGAATCCAAGAAAATGTATCAGCATTGACTGTATGTTTAAACATTTCCTTCCTAATTACATGGTTCGATGGTGATACTCCACTGTGCATGTGAGTATTTATATTTGTGTGTGTGTGTGTGTGTTTGTGTATTCGTGATTGGGGATTACACATGTCAGCGATTGGCAACCGCTGTTGCTTTATTCGCATGCCGTAACTTTAGGGTTCAACAGGAAGAAAATATTTGATGTGCCCCAGTATGGCAGCAAACCGAAGAAGACCGAAACAAGTCACATGTTACACACACACACACCACACACACACACACACAGATATATATATATATATATGTGTGTGTGTGTGTGTGTGTTTGTGTATTCGTGATTGGGGATTACACATGTCAGCGATTGGCAACCGCTGTTGCTTTATTCGCATGCCGTAACTTTAGGGTTCAACAGGAAGAAAATATTTGATGTGCCCCAGTATGGCAGCAAACCGAAGAAGACCGAAACAAGTCACATGTTACACACACACACACACACACACACACACACAGATATATATATATATATATGTGTGTGTGTGTGTGTTTGTGTATACACCATTTTTTAAAATCTTTATTCCAGTCATTAGCCTGTGCCTACGCTGTGGTACCGCATTGAAGATTTCAGACCTTTCCCAGTGTTTTATGCATGTTTGGTAATGCTTCTATAGGTCTCTGTTGCCTAACTGCTACATTACAAGAGCATAAACACACCAACAACTGTTTCCAAGCAGTGTTAGTAGTTAAACGCAGTTACAAATATACACGCACATGCACATGTACATACGGCTGACGTCTTTCAGTTTTCTTTCCAAATGTACTCATAAACTTTGGTCGGTCAGACGTTATATAGTTGGAGACAGCCAATGAGTGGCACAGTGGGTCTGAAAAAGGAACCATGTTGTTCGGATGCAAACTTCTTACCATACAGCCACGTTAGCGCCCCCCATCCCACCCCAGACACACACAAACACACACACACACACATACACACACACACACACACACACACACACACACACACATATATATATATATATATATATATATATATATATATATATATATATATATATAATCAATGAAAAACAGAGAAAATGATGCAACAAGAAAAAAACAGCGACGCAAGTACGTGATACATACAAAATATTAATTCGACTCTCAGAGAAGGAAAGAATGAGTGGTCGTTTTTCGTTTCGAGCAAAGCTCTTCTTCGGAAACAGCTAACATAGGAAAGTCGAAAAGAAAAGTTAGAATGAGGAAAATCGTCAATTGTCCATGTGTAGTCATATATATAAATATATGTATGTATATTGTTTGCGTTTATGCATTTATGTCATTATTCAGTTTATTTCAAGTTTTCTTGCCAATAGAGAAAGAACCGCCTCCTAACCTAGATCCAAGTCTCCTTCATTGGAATTTCAACATAAATAACAGGGTAGTTTTCTTTTTATGTATGTGCAGATTTGTATGTTTTAAGTGTGTATTCTCATGCGTATAGTTGCATATCTAGACATGCTCATATATATTTCAATTATAAACTTCTGGAAAGTTTTACAGATTGTTCCAGTGATGGATTGGATTATAGTCTTTGAATTTGCTGTCTTTCTGTCTCCTTTCTGATTTTGAGAAGCCTAATTTCTCTTGGTTTTTATTTAGGCAGTGTGTTATATATCCCAGGGCCCCAATAATTACAGGTATAAAACTGAACTGCAGATTTCTCAAAAGTTCAGCATAGATGTTCTCATTTTCACTGATCTCCAGTTTTAGGTTAACATCCGCTGGGCAGCTAATTACTACAAGTGTGTATAGTTTCTCCTCTCTATCCCAAATCCTTATATCAGGTTACTGAGGTTTCCATTGGTACATTCAACGAGTATTCCTTTTTTTATTATGAATGGCTATGCCTTCTACCATATTATGGGTCTTTATTTCTTTATCTTCAGGATTATCCTTCAGACGGATTTCATTATAGAGAGTCTCATTGTTAGATAATACCGTAATGACATTTTCGGACAACTGCTTATGATGTGGGTGATATCTTCAGTGTGAACTCCAGAAAGTCTGTATGTATGTATGTATGTATGTATGTATGTATGTACATGCATACATACATACATACATACATACATACATACATACATACATACATACATACATACATACATACATACATACATACATACATACAGACTTTCTGGAGTTCACGCTGAAGATATCACCCACATCAGAAGTAGTTTTCCGAAAATGTCATTACGGTATTATCTACCAATAAGACATGATGTTTTAGCTAGGATTTTCTATAATGAAATGTATGTATGTTTGCATGTATGTATGTCTCTACATACATTTATGTATGAAGGTATGTATATATGCGTGTATGTATGTGTGTGTGTGTGTGTGAAGGTATGTATGAACTTATGCATGTACGTATGTATGTATTCAGGCATGTGCTATAACCTCCTGCCTCATATACTGTGTTTTAATGCGGTTAATTTTTAAGGCCTACTGCAAAGCTCTGCAACTATGGCAGGCAGCTGGTCAAGCCTTTTTTTGCGACGAATACAACGCTCTCTGCAAATCGAAGTTTGTCCTTTGCTCGCCTTTGCTGTTCACGTCGCCTGTCTTCTTCATGTCCTTCATGGCCATTTATAGACCTGCAGTAAAGAGTGTTGAAGATATGGTATCTCTTTGCTTGACACTCATTTCAATCGGGAACCATACTGATACTGATAGCGGAGGTATACCTATTGTTCATCCAGAGTTCGTATCCCTAAGCAGGTTAACGTATGGCGCTCCAGTACCTTGCTTTTCCAGAGATATCAATACTTTCATTTCGACAGTATCAAAGACCTTTTCATAATGAAAAAAAGCGATATAATCAGAGGGATCTTGTAATCCTTCGCCTGTTCTATGAGTGGTGTTAGAGAAGATACGTGATTTATTGTATTATACTTCTTATGGAAACCTTAATAGACTCTCAGCTGGTAAGCGATGACATCGAGGTGGAAAGTTGTACTTCAGCCACTCAGTAAATATGCGCCGAGATATGGATGCTGGAATCTTAAATAGAATGGGAGGCATTTAACTCGATAAAAGACGGGCTCCACACAAATCTATACAATTCCATACGTGTCAGATTCTATAAAAAAGCTATCCTACGTTCACTCTTATTACGTCGGGGAAACGTGGGTTACTCTGAAGAAGATAGATTATCAATTGGCTACGACGCAACGGGCCGTGGAAAGATCCATGCTAAGAATATCACTAAGCGAGCACGTTTGAAGCAAGTTAATTCAAGAACGGAAATGAGTGAACGATGTGATCGAAGAGTATCAAATGTTCCCTAAGGAGGACATGTCGCAGCATTTGTAGTCGCCGAGGGCTATCCAAGAGATAGGAAAAACTATTTTGAAGGCCTTCACTAGGATGGGGAGAAGTTCTTGTCAAGAAGTTTGAGTCAGTATGGAAGAGAATGGCGCAATCATGACAAAATTGTAACCGCATTGTGACCAGCAGTGTGTAACGGCATTAGATGGCCTATTCAGTTTTATGATACTGTGATGTGTGTGTGCTTATGAATGTACATAGTATGTGGCAAAACGTATCGCCCTGAAGATTAAAGGCGTCTCTCTCCAGAATGCTCAATGGATGATTTGAATAATGCCAGTTATTTGGAGCTATTACAAAGCTTAAGTTTCTCCAAAAGAAAACGAGTTAAAAAGATATATGATTATTTCTTTAAATGTATTGGTACATATATGATTATGTTTCAGAATGTCATGAAAGCACACTTCGTGAAATATGAGAGGAGAGGCAGCATTATGTCAGAAGGTTGGCATGTACAACAGAAGCCATGCTAAATCTTCTTAAGAGATTAATGACGACAGGTTTCCGTCTTTCTGATGTGATAAAATCTGTTAAAACGTTAAGTGAACGAAAACAAAATTGTGGAATAGGAACAGCTTAAGCAGATTCGGTAGAAGAAGAAAATATAACACACGTATATAGCTAAAGACGTATTGCACTCTAAAGTCATAAGAAATTTAAAAGCAAGCTATTCAAAATGAAAGCAGCAACACTACTTCAAGACAAACAAATATTAAATGGAACGTGTACACACACAGACTCACGCATACACACGCATACGCACACGTACACACACACACATATATTTATTTCATAATGATAGATCGGTAGCCAATACGCACATTTTATTTCTCTACTTGTTTCAGTCCTTGTTTCTTTGTGTGTTCCTTTCTGTGGAAGAGCGTATGCTCGAAACGTAAAAGACGTTTTCAATTCCCGAGCGTTATACTAATACATCTGTTTGTTTTCTACACCACCTGTCTTCGTCTTTTGTTTTTATCGCGAATTCTTCCCCTATGTATATATATGTATGTATATATATATATATATATATATATATATATATAATATATATATATATATATATATATATATATATATATATATTATATATATATATTATATATATATATATATATATATATATATATATATATCTATATATATACCATTTAAGTTCCTTTACCGGCAACGTTTTGAATATTCTTATATATGCCGTTATTCTATTATGCCGGCTATAGTTAAGTACTGTCAACCGGCAACAACAGACCAGCGGTCGCAACGTGCTGTGCCGATATAATGATGGATAAATATAGTATTAACAATAATAATCCCTAGATGGAATTTATCAGTATTTTAATGACACACTCCCCGCATTCCCACATCTCGTGTTATTTAAGATCATGTTCCGTATTCCCGGGATGATGGCAGTGTAGTTTGTGTGTGCCTGTGAAGACGCGTTAGTCAGCACTTAGGGATTCAGGTTTATTATCGATTCCCGAGCCGGGCTGTTCGTTGTGTTTTCAAGGAAGACACTTTATTTGAAGTTACTCCACGTCATTTATTTGTAGAAATGAGCTGCTACGTCGCTGATGCTAAGCTATATTGGAGTTGGCCTTCCCTTGACCAACATTGATACAGAGGAGAGAAGATACCGGTCTGCATGGGCGACTACTTCTGCTCCACAGACAATCTTACCCGAAAGTAAAGTTTCTAGGTGCAGCCCCAAGATCATTCGTGGCCGGAGGATGTCTTTACCATTCATTTACTTACATACATATATAAGTCTAAATACTTGAATGTATGTTAAAATATTGTCTTGACCCGTTTGCTCGCAGATGGTTGATTTCTGCAATTATTATCAGTGACTTTTTAGGCTATTTGAATAAGAGCTTTGATTGTTATATTCATCAGTTAGACATATTTAGTATGTCGTTTGATTAATATATATACACACAAACGTACATAGAGACATACATTCAGGATCACCCAACAGTAATCAGAAACGTTTTCAGTGGGAGAAGCTTTTTTATAATTCTGGCTTCTGCCGTTAGACGCCACTAGGTACGACCCTCCGTCACTAGTCTGACGACTGACGTCGTCTGCTCGGGTCGTACTACTTTGTGATGCGTCTTTGTTTTGAAGTGTGTCTCTCCTGTTCGTAGATTTTTGCGATAGCTGAAACGAAGGAGCAGTGGGCTTCCGTGAAATTCTGTTTTCTACTAAGGAAAAACGGCGGTTGAAACAGTTTTCATGCCTGACACAACCTAAAAGGACAATGTCATGAGCAGAAAACAAGTTTATGAGTGTTTTTTTCGCTTTAAGAATGGTCATATGTCGCTTGAAGACCAACGTCTTGAAGGAATGGAAACATCATAGACATTTATGAACTGATCTTGGAGGAAGATTCTAGAGGGATTGGCAGTTAACTGGAAGTCACTGCACTGCTTCAAAATTCCCATCTAACACGCCTGGAATGAAGATCATGTAGAGCAATACGTTGAGATTCTAGGACCAGCAGCTAAGTCATCTGAGAGTTCTTCCAGGAGCAGATTTAGATGTTTTCAAGAAAAAACTTGATCTTTTACTGTCTAACGACAAAGATGAGCCTATCAACTTAAGAAACTCAAAAGCGGACAGATGTGTCGAACTCGCTGTTTCATCTAAATCCAAGCACATAAGAATGGTCACTAAAAAGATTATTTCAGTGGCGGTGCTCCAGCTTGACCACAGCCTTTGGGCAGAAAAATATAAACGATAGAAGATAAGAGAAGTATGTATATATAGGGTGCGAAGTTAATTGAGGATATAAATAGCAATTTAATAAAACAATTCCAATCTCGCACAAATTTTTCGTATTGATTTTAATTAAGAATGTGCTCGAATTCTCTGAGATTGATTTACGACTTTAGCTTCAGTCTCGATGACTGTTTGAACGCAGAAATTCAATCGTCATGATGTCTGTAGTTCATGATTGATATTCATTTCGATTATCATCTACGCAATGGCGGCTTTCAGTGAAATTATTGTATTTGGAAGGAGTCAAATACTTTGCTTTCCAACATCAATACAAACATGTAGTTGCCAATGGAATTGACATATGTCGAGGCAACCCGTTTGGAGTTCCAGCTCCGTAAAATTGGATGATATGCAACCTTGGGTCACTTGTTTTTCAGAGTGTGCTGAGACGTGGTGAAACACATGGCCTTCCATTTTTCACTTCGTCTCCAAAGGCTTTAACCACTTTTTCGAGTACCTCAGCGTATCCAGCAGCATTAATTCTCAAACTCTGTTGAAAAGTGACATGACAAGATTTCCGTTAGTCACGACTTTTTAAGATAACGCAGTTCCTAGAAACATAGTGTAAATCACTCCAGTGAAATGGGAAGCATCTGCACACAACGATGAACCATCTTTCACACTAACAAACTTCTGGTCAGCGTGAAATTTCTGCTTCCTTTTATCATCGGCGTAAATTCAAAGAATAATAGTTTCAAAAGGTTTATTTAAAACTTGTTAAGTAAAAGGTTTGTACGCATGAGAATGTTTTCCTCAGCTTTGTAGATATGAACTGAGCTCTCCCCAGTAAACAGGAATTGTACCTAGTATCTTTGTGCATGTGATATTCTTCTGCGACACCCGACGTGCATGGATTGGTGCGCTTCAAATTTTGCCACATCATCGTCGATAATGTTCGAAGTAGTTGGATAAACTGTGGTGTCCTTATACTCTATAATTACTTATTCTCTTTCATGCAGTAGAAACCTTCCTATCAGAAGTTTTCAGTTACATATGAACTTAGTGTACAAAAGATCTTTTCATATTTAGTAAGTTCGCAATTTCTAAATCGCGATATTCCACACGTATGGTAACAATGATTAAATATCTTTTCGTGCAAATATTTCATCTGACAGAAATAAAAACTGTTGAAGTGGTTTCAAGAGATTAATGTACTGATAATGAAGTTTCCTAAAATACTGTTCACACAATTGTTTATTTCTACCGTAGTAGTCTAACACTAGTACAGAGAAGGTGAAATCGAAAATTTTATCTATAAAGCATCTCGTCATACAGAATACCATACGATCAAAAAATCACAATGTATGCTATATATAGCATAACAAATTCTAACTACGATAAAATAAAGTATGCTACGGACGACTCAACACTGCATTCCAGAAAAGAATAAATCCGCTGTAAAACGATTATGAATTGGAAATATAAATAATAGTTGAAAGCCTAAAACGTTGCATGCTCAGCTCATATGCTCGAAAATACTCAGGTAAATCGTTTGTTACTGGAATCCATAATATTTTCGTTTATCGCTTGAGTATGATGAGGAATATGCCACCAATTTGCCATCGACAAGAGTGGCGATAACATATTCAGCGATAAGGTCACTCAAAGCATTAATTTGGTTACAAACACAGACAGGCTTTGAATTTATAAGGGAACAAGGAAGATATTTGAGAATATCTGAAATGTGATATATACGGAAAGTGTACTCTATTGTGTAAAATGTTTTTGTAAAGTGAAATTAGGAATAATATGATGGACAGGACTTGCGTTAAATATTTTGCCGTTAATAAGTGCACTAATTACACTGTGCAACAAATTTCAGGTTTAAAAAAGTACAAGTTAAGTAAGACTTTTTTCTGGGTCAAAAGATTGTGCTGATTCTGATTCCAACCTTTATTTCTCCAGATCAGGCACCGGTTTCCTGTACCATGAACCATATGTTTTATGATATATTGCATAATATTACATATTGAACACAACATTGCAAATACTGAAAGTTACAAAAAACTAAACAAAAATTTTGTTGGTATAACAAAACATATATTAGTTATGAATTAAAAACACACCTATTAGTTTAAACAACGTTTGACCTTCTAAGCTTCTTGTGCGGAGTGTAATCTTTTTTATACCCCAGCAGTAGTCCGCTAACATACCAGGAATCCATATTCCTTTGAATCATCGCTCCATCACTGAAATATCCTGATGGAATCTTTCGCCATGCTCATCACTCACATCACCAAGACTTTCCGCAAAACAATCCAAATGAGAGTGAAGCACATGAACATTTAGAGACATGTTACATTCCATATCATGATACCAGGCACTCAATGTCTTCACACATGTAAGGCAACACACATGAGGTACCCATGACTTATCCTGGTCTCCTGAGTAACAATCGAAGTATGCCTTGTATATTTTCTTGATACGGCATGTAGTACTGTGCTTTTCTTTAGCAAAAGTCAATTCCCTACATACAGATATAACAGAATCTGTTTGGATCATTTTTGCAGTCTTGCACTCATTATTGAAAACAAATAAGATCTGAAAGATAAAAAATAACATTCAACACAAGCTTTGAATCACATTGTAGGTGTTACTAAGACTGGTCTCTAGTTGAAACCCATTTTACAACGCAGTAGGGAATTTTATTTAATAATGATGATAAAAAGGGTATACAGTGACAATTCTGTAGAATCCATGCCTAATTAAACAAAAAGAAAGCCAGAAATGGATTTCCCATGTCAATTTGCACATATATATGGCCACAGATCTCTTGTACTTTTTTGAGTGTTGCACAGTGTTATTAATGCGTTGGCAAGGTAGCAAAATTAGAAGAGCCTCCGAGAATTTGGCGTGAAAACAAAAACATTCATTTAGGTAAATTCATTAAATTTATCATCTATATATATCCCAACATTTTCACAAATACACCTGTGACAAAGTTTGCGAAATATATGTCACAAATATAAACTGAACACAATAAAATACACAAGAGAGAAATATCTAGTGAAACAGTCACTAAACCTTTTTTCTTATTTCCTCTCCTTCTTTATGTCTGTGTTCCTTTCTGTCGAAATGCGTAGGCTCGAATCGTAACAGACTTTCTGACTTCCCGAGCGCTAAACTAATACATCTGTTTGTTCTTTACACACCAGATTTCGTCTTTTGTTTTTGATTTTTTTTTCCTTTTGAAAATTCTCGTTATACTAATTAGAAATCTAGTGTCATTGAATTCAAGCAAGTAGTAGATAAACACACAACTTCGATCTATAAAACTAACGGAGTCTTCATATATTACACATTACTATAACTGAATGTTTATTTACAAGTATACGAACACATTTCCAACCCAACACTATTCCAGCACATTCACGATACGAATTCTTACCCCTGCAGCATACCTACATTCTGTAGGCAAATGTGTACATACGCACGTGTGAATTTATACAGGTATATATATGTGTGTGTGTGTGTGTGCATATATATATATATATATATAATATATATATATATATGTGTGTGTGTGTGTGTGTGTGTATGTGTGTGTGTGTGTGTGTGTGTTGTGTGTGCGTGTGTGTGTGCATATATAATCTGTAGAATTTACAGAGAGACTTATGGGTCGAAAAGTTCGTGCGTTGGCTTTTATCAAATGTACTTGATTTCAGGATACGAAACCGTGTGCTAGAGGAGCACCGCTCATGAAACCTTCGGATTTTGAGTCAATCTCTAACTTCTACCGATTGTTAATATTAGCATTCATATATATATATATATATATATATATATATATATAATATATATATATATATATATATATATATATATATATATATCTATATATATATATATATATATATATATATATATATAGATATATATATATATATATATATGGCTGTGTGGTAAGTAGCTTGTTTACCAACCACATGGTTCCGGGTTCAGTCCCACTGCGTGGCACCTTGGGCAAGTGTCTTCTAATATAACCTCGGGCCGACCAAAGCCTTGTGAGTGGATTTGGTAGACGGAAACTGAAAGAAGCCCGTCGTATATATGTATATATATATATATATATATATATATATGTATATATATGCGTGTCTGTGTTTGTGTGTCTGTGTTTGTCCCCCTAGCATTGCATGACAACCGATGCTGGTGTGTTTATGTCCCCGTTACTTAGTGGTTCGGCAAAAGATAGAATAAGTGCTGGGCTTACAAAAGAATAAGTACCGGGGTCGAGTTGCTCGATTAAAGGCGGTGCTCCAGCGTGGCCGCAGTCAAATGACTGAAACAAATAAAAGAGAAAAAAGAGCGAGAAAAAAATATATATGTGTATATATATATATGAATTCATTCCAAGAATTCATTCCAACGAAGAAATCCTAACAACGTGCCCCCAACCATTTTACCCAGGGAACAACACCCCCCCCCCAGCTACCCGAATATAATAAGTAGTAATAATACTGATTTAATTAATAACAATAACACAAATAATAAATTCTACCAACCGAACTACAATCAACATGTTTTAGACCAAGTGCAGAGAAACAGGGACACAAGTTGGAACAAAACCCAAAGTCATTAACTTATCAAAGAAAACTCTATCCATAACAAAAATCAATATACTAGCCAAAGGTTTAAAGTTCATCCGAACCCCACGAAGAGCTAACCATAATGAAATTAAAGATAATATTTCGGAATTCTGCAGAAAAATACGTCTCGCAGAAGCACTTACTGACCACGACAACGAAGATGAATCACTAGTCAAAAACAGAAGTAATTACCTTCCACATAAGGGTAGGAATAAAACACTGGATGACTACTGCAACCATATCCAAAATTTCCCCTACACATCCATTAAACGAAAAATTAATCCTTACCTCAACAATCTAGAATGGAAAAATCTGACTGAACTAAAAAACGACAAAGACCTGACAACGAGGCATTCTACGAAAAAAGTTATAAACTATAAACAACAAAAAACAATGAAAAATCTTGCATCCTTAATTCTTCTACATGGAAAAAGCCTGACAGAAAAAGAAACAGACTACATCACGAACTTCAAATGTAAACCCAGTCTTTTTTATGGCCTCCCTAAAATACACAAGAGCAAGATAATCAATGAAGCCTGCAAACAACCACCAGGCAAATATATAAATATCCAAACGCCAGAAGACTTGACTTTAAGACTCATTGTAGCTGGGCCGGCCTGTGAAACCCACTGATTAAACAATTTTCTAGACATCCTACTGAAACCCTTGCTGAAATACATCAAAAGCTTCATTAGGGATGATTTAGACATGCTAGAACACCTACCAAAAACGATTAATGAAGAGGCAGTATTGGTCACCCTCGATGTTATCAATCCTTACACCAACATCTCCCATGACTATGGAATAAAAGTAATTAAATTCTGGTTGGAAAAGTACCCCGGAGTCCTCCCGGAACGCATAAACCAGATCTTTATTATTGAATCCTTAAAATTTATACTTCAGAACAATTATTTCCTATTTGATGACACATACTATCGTCAGAATGCGGAATTGCAATGGGGACGAAAGCAGCTCCTGTTCTTGCGAACCTAATAATGGGTTATTTTGAATTCACCTTATATGAAGTACCACTACAGAAATATGGTTACCCATTTTACCTCTACATAAGAGAAAATTAGAAGCGATACCTGGATGACTGCTTTATCATCTGGAAGGAGAACATCGACAAACTTTTGGATTTCAAAACAACACTACATGACATAAATAGTAACAATTGAATATAACAAAGTACAACTACCATTTTTTGACATCATGATAAAAAAGTCAACAATGAAATCATAACTGACATTTATTATAAACCAACTGATTCAAAACAATATCTTCTTTTTAACTCATGCCACCCGAAATACATAAACATAAACATCCCTTTTAACTTAGCAAAAAGGATCTGCACAATAGTGTCTGATAGAACAACTCGGGACCTTCGTCTTCAAGACATCAAAACAACACTTCTTGAAAGACAATATCCACCCTCTCTTATCGACGAGGGAATTAAACGTGCCAAACAATTAGACACAAAAACACTAAGAACAAAAAAACCATAGCACCACACCTCAAACCAAAACATTACTTTTTATATCAACACACACCCCCAGAAACAGTGAGGCATTCAACACTATTGTGCAAACTCTCCCTTTACTAACTAGAGATCCAAAAATGAACGACATCCTGAAAACACACAAACCCAACACATGCAAAAAACAAGACAAATCGCTAAACAGACTACTAACAAATGCGAAGTTTACAAAACAACCACGAAACCAACGGTTAAAAAATGTGGACGCCCGAACTGTGGAACCTGCCCCAACCTGCTTGAAGGCTCTGCTTTCCTTTTCAAACAAGGACAGAGGTTCACAATTGAAATTAGTTTCACCTGTGCCTCTGAGAACCTAATTTATGTAATAACCTGCTCGGGTTGTGGTCATCAGTACATTGGACAAACGAGTTTGACATTGAGAAAGAGAATCACTCTACATAAGGAGCAAATCCGTTTCCCGCAATACAGAAAAATTCCTCTGAGTGAACACATAGAAAAATGTGCAAGTAACATCAAACCAAATTTCACAGTCTTCCCTTTCTACCAGTGCAAAGACGCAATCTCTCAACTATAACGTTTAAATCAAGAAACTTATTTCATTGAAAAATACAAAACACGTCTTAATATGCACGCATAACCAATTTTTATATTTTTACATATTCCATTCACGATTACATCACTGTACATAAATCTCCTACTAAACAAGGTTTTTTAAAATCTGTCTCTTTTCTGTACACATATATAATACCCACCCATTACCGAAAGCTGAACAGTTATCTCCCTTACACACAACAATAACAATAATAACAGCAAATTACCTCCCTTTATTTGTCTACTTGTGAAGTCACTCACTCGTGAATTTCATCACACACAACATGGACCAAATTTCTTCTTCAGAAAAAAATATATATTCAAATAAATAAAACATAATATCATGAATAGAGATAGCGAAACCGGTCGATATATTAAAAATTATATTGAAACCATGTAAATGTGCGTATTTTCCTTTTTTAATTTCTTATATACATTACAACCCACCAGGTGGGGACAATCGAAATTCCTCTTTTCTGTTACTACTACAATATATATATGTATATATATATAATATATATATATATATATATATATATACATACACACACACACACACCACACATACATATATACACGCAGACACACACACACACACACACATATATATATATATATACACATACATATATATATGTAAATGTATATATATATATATAGAATATGTATATATATATGTATATACGAAGAGCTTCTATCAGTTTCCGTCTACCAAATCTACTCACAAGGCTTTGGTCGAACCGAGAGTATAGGAGAAGACATATACCCAAGGTGGTACGTAGTGGGACTATACCTGGAACCATGTGGTTGATAAACAAGCCACTTACCACACAGCCACTCCTGCACCTATAATCTTTTATCTAATTTTAATTTTTTATCGGGTTCCGCTCAAAGCTGCGGTCATGCTACACTGTTATCATTAAGACCCTCCTCGTATATGTGGAATTTGGTGAATAAGGGAGTTTGATGTCAATGCTCTCACCTGCGCCTCCTACCATGAGGTAAGTTCATAAGGGACTCCTGGCAGGAAACGATCCAGGTTTCTTTTGAACACACCTACATCCACATTCAGTACGCCCCTCTGGCTTTTAGGAGAATATTAAAACGCTGTGGGCCTTTTAAACCCAGACTGTTTCAGTAAAGAAAGGAGATAGTCATAATTATTTATTAACACTTTTGTTCGTTTAACCGAATCCTCCACGATAATAAAAACCAAGGTCTTGTTTTAATCGTTAGACGAACGAAAGCGATATTACTGAATTATCCAAAATTCTGACTACCTCTTTTTTCTTAATATACTATATCTGTACGCCACATCAAATACTTTATATATATAAACATACACCACACACATATATATATTTATTAAATAAGATACTTACTGCTTATGATGCGGGCGATATCTTCAGTGTGATCTCCACAAAGTCTTCATCGGTTTTACGGCTTTCTCCCCATCTCTTTCCCATTTTGTATCAGGTACTTCGTATATTCTCATCGATGGCTCGGATCTTATCAACCGTCCAATCAAGCAGCCCAAACGTATGTATGCAAGCATGAATGCATGCATGTATTAAAGCATGCAGGTATGTGTATGTATGTGTGTGTTCAGTTTATTTCAAGATTCTTTGCCAAAGGAGTCGGTTTCTAACTTAGAGTCAATGCTCCTTCATTGGAATTTCAACAGCACAAACAGTGCTGTTTTTTTTTGTTTGTATGCATGTATGCATGTTCGTATGTATATATACAGATTTGTATATATTTCTTTATGTATGTATTCCCATGCATATCGTTGCATGTCTAAACGTGCTTATATAAGCACGTCTAAACATGCTTATAAAATGATAAAGTTCCTGAAAGTTTTACAGATTTTTACAGTTCCAGTAATTGATTGGATGTTTAGCCTTCCAGTTAGCTTTCCCCTTTTCTGGCTTTTCAAATTTCTCAAGATTGGTATTTAAGCAGTGTGTTTCATATCCCAGGGTCACAATAATTACAGGTATAAATCTGAAATTGTAATCTGGATAGAGCAACTGCAGATTTCTCAATAGTTCAGTGTAAATGTTCTCTTTTCCATTGATCTTCAGTTTTATGATAACATACTAATTTTCATAATTGCGCACAGCTTCTCTTCACTATCCCAAATATATATTAGGTTTGTTGTGCTTACATGTTAATGAGGTCTTCACTGGGACATTCCACCCGTATTCCGTTTTATTATGAGTGGCTATAACTTCTACCATACTTTTATTTCTTTGTCCTCAGGTTTATCCTTCCGGCGGATTTCATTATAGATTGACTTAGCTACAACATCATGTCTCGTCGGTAGAAAATACCGTGATGATGTTTTCGGACAACTGCCGACGAAGTGGATTTTATCTTCATTGTGAACTCCAGAAAGTCTGCATCTGTTGTCATATTTTCCTGCTTTTCTTGCATCTCTATTTCTTTTTGGCATCTTTTTGGGTAGTAGTAATACAGGTATTGGTCCATGATAAACTGCTTTGATGATCGATGCTATTATCATCTCGGAGCTTTCTATTAACATACCCATGCATAGATTTTAACATCCCTCGCCGACTGTAACATTCCTCGTCAGACATAGAGGAAAGGGTCAAATCATTCATGGAGATGTTTCTAGTCCGGTTCATAGATTTCCACCTATTAACAACACCATAGAACAGCATTTATCCTGACCATTATCCAACCCTACATGTGTAATCTTGTGTAATATTGGTATTTCTGTTTCCTTGTGAACCAGTGAAATATCTTTCAAGTTTCCTTAACATGAATGACAAGGAGTTTACAGAAAGAATGAACAATATCGCAGAGAGGCTGCCCCTTGGAATATGCATTTCTGAAACTGTATTCTATCAGTGATAATAAGTCATTATTTGTGTTTAATTTCAAGATGGTGGCCCACAATGAAGTCAGGTCAGCAATGGATTTGAGTATGCTCACTGGAACTTTAGCAAGTTGAAGGTTTTCTAGCATCCATGAGTGGAGTACAAAGTGAAAAGCTTTCTTGTAGTCTAGCCACATTAAAACTAGGTTCCTCGCACCTCTGACATCACAGTTTGTTGATCAACAATTGCTCGGCACATACCCCAACTCCCTTCTTCCCAGTTGCTTGTTCCGCTGTGATAATGTTATTGGTTTCACAATGGTCCTGGTGGAAAATGTTGAAACATGCTGTATATATCTTACGTATTAATTTCTGGCATGCAAATGGCCAATAGTCTGTTGCCATGTGGGTGGTTCTGAACTGGAGATCAATTTTATCTCTGCCAGTGCTAACCAGTGTGGTATCCTACTGTTCTCAATCAGAGCTTGCTAGTACAGATTCATACCATATGATCGGTAGAATGTTAGCTTCTTGCACCGACACCCAACAATCAAGTCTCATCCAGGCGTTGTTTTCCATCCTGGAGTTTCTGGATCGAATTTGCAAGAGTTTCATCATCAAAGTTATATGTCTTGGATGTAACGTAGGAGCAATAACTTCTTCGGATTTTGTCCAGCCACAGAGCATCTTGGTTAAATCCCTTCTCTTCACTCTATATTTTCATCCAGAAGCAATTTATGCCTTATCGTGAAGGAGCTTCCGTGATGTTTACTGCTCCTCCTCTCATGTCTCTATTTTCTCTTGCCTGGTTGCGGTTAATGTTTTTCTTTAGTGTTCTTCTCGCGGTCAGTTTGCAAGTTAGTGTCCTCTTTTTGCTGTCTCCAAACATCATTTCTATCACATCCTTTACTTTTTGATGGTGGGACGTATAATGATTTGCTTCTTGGCATGCAATAAGCATCGTTATATGAGTGTTGGTCTTCAGTAAACGAGTTATATTATTTCTTCATATGATGGCATTTCGTTGTTTCTGTTTTGTACGCTTTTTGTATATCATTCACGTACCGTTTTACAGTAGTGACCAGAGCATATAAACAGGCTTTAATCTACCAGTGTGAGGGTATGTATGTATGCATGCGTGTATGTATGTATGTGTGTATGTATGTATGTATTTATGTATGTATGAGTGTATGTATCATGGATGTCTGCATTAGACAGTGAAACGGAAGTAAACTAAGCTACGCTAAAATGCACATGTTTGCATGTATACATATTTGTCTCTCTCTCTCTTTCTTTCTTTTACTAGTTTCAGTCATTTGACTGCGGCCATGCTGGAGCACCGCCTTTATTCGAGCAAATCGACACCGGGACTTATTCTTTGTAAGCCCAGTACTTATTCTATCGGTCTCTTTTGCCGAACCACTAAGTAACGGGGACGTAAACACACCAGCATCGGTTGTCAAGCAATGCTAGGGGGACAAACACACACACACAAACACACACATACATATACATATATATATACATATATACGACAGGCTGCTTTCAGTTTCCGTCCACCAAATCCACTCACAAGGCATTGGTCGGCCCGGGGCTATAGCAGAAGACACTTGCCCAAGATGCCACGCAGTGGGACTGAACCCCGAACCACACAGCCACTCCTGTGCCTATGTATATATACCGATGTATATTTATAGTTCAATATGCAAAAGAGGTGGAAAAATTTGTGTAGATCAGGATATGATCCTTATGAGTAAAATTCTAGAGCAAAACTTTGCACTCACCCACACTTTTTTATACACACCTGAATGGGCATAAATTTGAATGTAATATTGAACACAAAAATACGCTAAAAGGGGATAAATAGATGGAGGGAACATAACGAAATGTGCAAAATTAAAAAAATGATTATACCAAAGTTTTAATCGTTTGCTTTTATTTCAGTATTTTACAAAGGTGTTAGAGTTTGTCTTCGGTCTGAAGCCTGTCATATTAGCCACCTGTTAGGAAATGCGTGCCATCGCAAAAATATTTGTTTTTGTTGAACTTAAAACCATTTTTTCTATAGCGACAACACGTTTGCGTACATGTAGTCGTGAAAAATATACAGCCTTATATTTGCATTATATAAATATCTTAAGTAGTAAGTATCGAATTTTTTTTACATTCTTCGTTCATACATATGTACATACAGACATACACACGAACATACATATACACATATATATATATATATATATATATATATATATATATATATATATATATATATATATATATATATGTGTGTGTGTGTGTGTATGTGTATATAGTTTTATATAAATGTATATATATATATATATATATATATATATATATTCGCACTCATATAACTATTCATATATATATATATATATATATATATATATATATACATGAATAGATATATGAGTGCACACATATATATATACATTCAGGCACACACGCACGCACGCGCACACTCACACACACACACATATATATGTTCAAGTATATGTTTTTACATATTTATTTATATAAACATACATATCAATAAATATTCATGAAAGCATGCAATCTGTCAATACTAATTCGTATAATGAAATCTTTGAAAGTGATATTAGTTAACCCCTTACTTGTCGGCAACGAGTACTGATAGAATGTAAGAAGAATATTCAAAGGCACAAAGTTCATCCTGTAAAATTTAATACATGAGGTACTCACTAAAAATTTACAACTGTTTACCTACGAAATTTTATAACTCCCGTAGAACTGTGTTCTCAGTTTTAAGTCCCTTTTTGTTTCCAGCCACTTTTGTCAATCCTTTTATTTTTCTTTCGACAATTTCTTTTTTTTTTTAATTACAATCTAATTACCAGTTACATTCGAAAGAAAGAATATCAGATAAACTTATTGGACTTTATACAGAAGTATTCGACGACACAGAGAGACGGCCTCATGAAGTAATACCATTATATGAGCGACTTTATATGGCAACAGGCAGCCATTGATGGACTTGAAGGATTATATTTTTCTCGTAAATTTGAAAACAATGTTCAACCAAAGGAAATCATTGTGATCCTTTACAGAATGCTTTGTGTTATATCTCGTAATCCTACAATATGCAACCAATTTTCCTCTATTCATCAACTGTCATCCTTAAAAAAGTGATTGGAAAAACGCTTCATATAAAATTGTCATAGAATCTCTATACCTATATGTGTCAAAGTTTGTAGATCAGCTTGATCTAGAGCAAACCAAGAGCTGCCAAACAGATACAACTGCCTCAAAGCATATTGAAGTGATTGAAAAATCTTAATTATTTGCTAATTGACACATGTCTTTACAAAAAATAAAAGATTCGCCCTGCTTGGGTAGTCTGAATGATACATCTGTTAAAACTGAATTAATGAGGAGTTACACAACATCAACAATACAAATGAGTAACGGAGCCCTGCCAGCAAGAAATTATACAAACATTATCATGTAAAGTGAGTTTAATTTTACTTCTATCATCATATTTGAGTAGAACGAAAAACTTAATCCATTCGAGTGTGCTAACCTGTATATCTTACCAGTAATTTAAATGCATACAACCTCCACAGAAAATATTGCAGATTCTGCGCAACTGATTAGCTCTAGATACTTAGGTATCACATGTAGTAACTATTAGGTCGTCAGGTATGAAACTTGTAGTAAGGTATATGGTAAACTGTGATACCTGCTCATTTTGCACCATTATAATATTTTGATAATTTTTTTTGTTAGAAAGCTGGCACATCTATTTTTTTAAATTCTAACTCATTGCGCTTTATATAGTATTTACAAATCACTTTTTGCTACTTTTTTTTTCGAAATGGATATGAGTTCTTTCTTGGAAATGCAGCATCAAAGACAACTCCGATTATTAATCGAGTATTTCCTTCTAATTTTATTTCAGAACAGGCAGTAAAAATTGGTTTGCGAAATTTCGTTCTCGTACCTTTGACTTCATAAATGAGTAACGCGGTCCACCAGAAAAAAAGGTGGATAATAACGAACTGAAAGCCACAGCCGAGTCACATCCATTTCAAAGTGCCTCGGAATTATCGTTGTTGTTTGGTGTTTTCAAGCAAACAATATTCACTCACATAGTTCAAATGGGTAAAGTTAAAAATTTGGATAAATGGGTTCTAAATGAGCTCATTGAAAATTAGAAATAACAACGTTTGGAAGCCTGCATTACGCTACTTTTTTTAAATACTTACAACCTCCACAGAAAATATTGCAAATTCTGCGCAACCGATTCGCTCTAGATACTTAGATATCACCTGCATTAATTATTAAGTCGTTTGTGGCTTTCAGTTCATCATTATCCACCTTTGTTTCTGAAGGACCGCGTTGCTCATTTGCGAGGTCAAAGGTACGAGATCGAAATGATTCATTTTTGAATGATGAGAAATTAATCCAATAAAACAACCATAGAAGTTCAACACAATGGCTGGACAAAGATGAGCCAACCCACCAAAAGAATCCAAAAAGAAAAATTCATCAAAAGAAGCTGATGGTGCGTATTTGGTGTTCTGGCCCAGGTGTGATCCATTATGATTTCATTAAACTTGGCTCTTCAATCACGGCCGACGTATACTGCAGCTACCTGGACTAAATGATGCAAAAAAACTTACAAACAAACAGCCTACTTTAGTCAGTAGATCCACTTCTATTTTATTGCAAGCCAAAGCCAGACTACACATCGCAAAAATGACTTCGGCGAAACTACAGAATTTGGAGTTGGAAGTTATCCATCATCCACCATACTCACCTGATCTGCCCCCACTGACTACTAATTCTTCCAGACTTTGGATAATTTTTTGATAGGATAAAAATTCTAACGATGCTGCAAAACAGTTCTTCCAAGATTTTATTGACTCTATATTGCCAGCTTTTTTACAGTTTCGGTCTGGACAAGCTACTGTTGAAATTGCAAAAGTGTATTGACAATGTGGGTGCACACTTTGATGAATAAAGCCATTCCTTCTATGTAAAAACATTACCAAAATTATTTTTCTTTGTTTTGACGACCTAATAATACCAGATTACGCTGGATTACACACACTCACATACACACGCATACACATGCATGAATGCATATATACATACACACACACACACACATATATATATATATATATATATATATATATTATATATATATATATATATATATATATATATATATATATATATATATATATAGGTGCAGGCGCCGTCGTATATACATATATGTATATATATATATATAATATATATATATATATATACATATATATGTATGTATATATGTATATACATATATATATGTATATATATATATTTTTTTTTATTTTATAGAAGGAGCTTCTACACGACTAGAACTGTTTCATTCAAATGAAATCATCAGGAAGCTTTGTGTCAAGAATAGTTTTGGCATTTATACATTTAGGCAGATTTAAAGAGGTGGTGGTGGGGGACTTTTTGGGGGTAGGCATGGTGCAAACTGTCTTTCTTAGGGGAGTGGTCAAAAGAATCAGTGATAAAGTATATATATATATATATATATATGTGTGTGTGTGTGTATGTGTGTGTGTGTGTGTGTGTATGTATGTACGTATGCATGTATGTATATATGTATATCTTTGATAACTGATGTTGGTGTGTTTACGTACTCGTAACATCGCAGTTCGGCAATATAGACCAATAGCGTTAGTACTAGGCTTACAAAGAATAAGTCCTAGAGTCGATTTGTTCGACTAATGATGGTGCTCCAGCATGGCTGCTGCCAAATGACTGAAACCAATATAAGAGTAACAAAATATCAGGCTGAGTAAAATGCAATCAACGGTTTGAAACATGAAATTCATCAAACCATATTTCAACAATGCGGAAATTTTATTCATCACAGTAAGTAATATTACAATCAACACATTTTTGCCAACGAATTACAAGTTTGTTTATTCTGGTAACATAAAAATCTGGAGACCTGGAACTGATGAACTCTTTGAACGAACTTTCAGCATCGGTTAGATTTTTTAAATTCTCAAGGTGCTTCAAAAGAGGTAGTAGTTAGGAGAAAGGTGTGGGGAAATAAGCTGGGTGGGGAAGAACTTAGTAGCCAAGTCCCCCTCAACTTCTGGAGCGTCGTTGTAAAGATTGTTTGCCAACATAACATGGCAGTCCTGGTTTAGGACGAATGTTGCTGTAAATCAGCCCCAGGAGACATCGTCTCCAGCTGGCTATACGACACGATCTATGTCCTTATATTTTCGAACAAGGGAATATCTGGACACAGATCGTGTCGTATAGTCAGCTGAAGATGATGTCTCCAGGGGTCAAATTACAGCAACATTCGTCCTTAACCAGGACTGCCATGTTATGTTGGCAAACGTTTTTACTACAAAGTACTGTTTCTGAATATCTCACAACATGAGATTTAAAAATAGTAATTTTCTAATTCTGGAGCGTCATTAGTAAAGCATGTCGAAGTGAAGAATCACGTTTCCGATTATAGAAATTTTAACAAACATTTACCTGATATCACGAGTAATCGGATAATTCACCCTGAAATATTCAGAGCTAAAAGTATTAAGACACTACTTGAATCGTGACATTTGTGAAATTTTAATTTGCAATTTACGAATATAATTACATTCCTAATTACTCCTATTTGATTAGCCGTACCATGAATTATCCAATTCAGTTTGTCAGCTGGTAGCATGTAACTAGTTGCCCTTTTACTCAAGTTCAATGATCCCAATTTTAGCTTAATTTGACATTGCAATTTAAATTAGCCGCATGTTCATTACTTCTCTTTTATAGTATTCGTTTTAATTTAATTGTAATTAGTGCTATTTTTGCCAGGAAATATTTCGGTAATCCCCTTTTAATTTCAGATACACGAGATATGTTGCTATCAAAGACATATATGTGTTCTAACGTTATGTTGAATGTTACTTAAAATTTGATTTCGCTATTAATTTGCAGTGGAGATAAACGTGTAAAATAGGCAGCGTCCTCGAAGTACAAAATTTTAGCCGAATTAAGTATACTGAAGATGAAATACGCACTGACTAATAACTGTGTGCGCGTGTGTCTATGTGTGTGATTACATTCATACATACATAAATACATACATACATACATACATACATACATACATACATACATACATACATACATACATATATGCATATATATATATATTTTTTAAAAAAATCCTTCCGGACCAACATCACCCGGGCTGAATCGATTGCCCTTAGCGACCACCGTCGCTGCTACGACGTCGTCGCCAAGCTGGTAGTAAAAAGTGCAGCAGTGGTGGTGCGGCGCGTGGACCTTTATAAGGAGGAGGCGCTCAGTCAGCTTCGAAATACCCTCTTCTATCGCTTCCTGCTAGGAACCAGCGCTTGTCATCCACCATCCATGACCGCGTCTCCTTCTCTGTCCCCACCTACCCATACCAACCTCCACGTCTAAACACTCCATACAAGCACCACCTATTTTCTTCTCAAATTACATAAATCCGGTAACACTGGCAACCCCGTTGTTTCCACTTGTAATTGCCCATGAAAACTTATCTCCAAATACCTTGACCGCATTTTGTCCCCTTTAGTTGCTGCCCTCCCATACAATATGCCTGACACCAAACACGCCCTTTGCCTTTTGAATTACTTCTTCCCTCCCGGCTCCTCGCACATACTCTTCACCTTGGATATCAAATTCCTATACACCGTGACCCCTCACAAACACGGTCCCTTAATCCTCCAATACTCCCTCGACCGTCGTCCCGACCCCACACTCAGACCTCCACCCTTCTCCATCTGCCAGAACTCGTCCATACCCTCAACCGCTTTTCGTTAGCTAGGGACATTTACGAAAAGTTCTCTGGCGTCGCTATGGGAACGAGAATGGACTCCAATTCCGCCAACCTATTTGTTGATTACATTGAAGCCCAAGTATCCTCCCAATTCTCTGGACCGACCCCAGAACAATACAGTCGCTACATAGACGATTGTATAGAGTGCACCTCCCTATCCCACGAACAATTCTGCGGTTTCATCTCTTTCCTCTCTAACATTCACCCTTCTTTCCAATTTACCTCTACTATCTGTGACACCCTTGTAGACCTTAGATATCTCTCACCATTGACCACACCTCCCATTCTCTCACGATCTCCACCCTTCTTTAAACCCATGGAGTGCCACTTTTACCTCAACGTTTCCTCCTCCCATTCCTCATACACCAACTGGGCCATCCCTTACTCACAGTTATTCCGCCTACGACGCTTGTGTAGCCGGGACCAGGATTTCGAGACCCAGTCCCAGTACCTAGCCCACATGTTCATGCATTGAAAATACCCATCCACACTATGTCCAAACTGCCCTTGCCCGCGCTCGTGTAATCGATCTCACCGCCGAACGCTCTACTTCCCAACACTAATCCCTCACCGCACCCACTTTTCCCTCCTTTTCACCCCTCCACCCTTCTCCGTCGGAGGAGAGTCCTATGGGTTTCCGTCGTCTACAGCTAGATAAATCCACCCGCCCCATTTTCTATAACCCACCCTTATCTCTTTTATACGTGATTATAAACAACGCAATCTGCTAGTCCGTAGCACCTTCCCTTTTCCATCCCAACCCAACCGGTATCTTCGTCTTGTTCTGGATCCCACTGCTATACCTGCTCTTTCATCAGCAAAACCACCTCCCTCTCTGGATTCAACCAGCACACACACCACATTAGACACTCGTTCTGCTGCACTTCTTCCGGCATTATTTATAACATTAGATGTAACCTCTGCAAAAAAATTTACGTTAGGCAGATGGGCCGCCGCTGGCTGACCGGTTCACCGAACATCTACGAGATGTTCGGCTATGTACGAACACCCACGAGGCCCGTCACCTCCGTTTGGCCAACCACTCCACCCACCTCTAATATATCCTAATTTGGTCTCACCCTACACCACACACCATGCATTTATACACTCTCGACTCCGCCTTGAACAGCGTTACATTTTCAGACTCAACACAACACCGTCCTCACTATGACTGTCTCTAAATCCACCTTAAAAATAAGTTATATTCACTCTCTTTTTTACACGTTTATTCATTTTTATCGATTTTTTTATCATTTTCTTTCCGTCGTAATTTTTTATTTCGATCCTTTTATCTCCTTTCATCTATATATTATCTCCTTTTTTTTATAATTGAACTTATTTCTAATTTAACTTACATTATATACCTTTTGACGAATTTTGTCCTAATCTTGTTTGTTGCTAACACACAGTTTTGGTAGATACACCCTCCAGCCTTCGTCAAGTATCTTGGGGAAGTTTCGAACCTAAGTTCTCGTTTCTAAGGTATTTTCGATGTTTTGTTATCAGTATTATTATTATTACCATTATTATTATTATTATTATCATTATTATTATTAAGGTCACTGATTGGAATCGAACTCGGAATCTTGGGATTAGTAGCCCACGCTCTTAACCACTACGCCATATGTCCGTCAAAATATAAATAATGTAAATAATTCCTCATCTCTTAAATATAGAACTGCGTTCTTAATTTTAGCTTTTTATCTTGCTTTTGTTATTTTTCATTTTTCGATTTATTAATTTTATTTTTTCATCTTATATTTTCCCCTTTTCTCTAGTATTTTCTCTAATATATTTTATTTTATTTTTTATACACAAAAAACAAACATATATACACACACCTACATAGACACATACGCACACATACACGCACGCGCACACAAATCAATGCATATGTACCTCCCAGACACACTACACACACACACACACATACGTACATTCACACACACACACGTACATACATGCACACACATACACACGCATACATACACATGCACATAAACGCTCATACACACGAACACACGCATATACACGCATATATACGCACACACAGGCACACACGCATATATGCACACACATAAGAACACGTACATACACGAACACGATTGCATACACACCAATACACACCCTTCATTCTGCCGGTCAAGCACCATTCCACTGACCATCCCTTCTAAGCACATCTAAAGGAACACACAGCTACAGAAAGACCACCACTTCTGTTACCATCGCGTTCTTATTTTATTTGTTGTGTTCTTTTGAGAGATTAATATTATCTTTGAATATATATATATATATATATACATGTGTGTGTGTGTGTGTTTGTGCGTGTGTGCGTGTGTGTGTGTGTGTGTGTGTGCAGAACTTACGTTAGTTGAAATAGGTTTGTCACATATTTCATCTGCAGTTACTGTGAGAAAAATATCTCTTACGGTAAAAATATATTCTAACCTAAATTCTGCTCATACTTTGTGCCCATGCATGACATATATTTACATATATATATATATAATATATATATATATATATATATATATATATATATATATCAGTCGCCATGATAGATCGTTAGCCACTACACACATCTTTTTCTTTCCTTGTTTTTTCTCCGTCTCTTTTTGTAGAAGAGCGTAGGCTCGAAACGTAAAAGACTTTTTCTAATCCTGAGCGTTATACTAATGCCTCTGTTTGTTTTGTACACCACCTGTCTTCGTCTTATATATATATATGTTTATATATATATATATATATATATATATATATATATATGTGTGTGTGTGTGTGTGTGTGTGTGCATATATATCCCTTAAGTTTGTTTACGGGAAAGGATATTGCGTATGCATACAAAAAGCGTTTATTTTATTTTGCCAGCTACGGTCTAATTATATCAAGTAACAATGGCAGCTTTTTTAAAGATTTACTGAGTTGTGCCTATATAATCTAGAATAAAATACGAATGATAATAGTAATCCATGGATGGGATTTATAAATAATTTAATGCATCATTACACGCGTTTACACAAATCCAAAATTTCCTTCGGTCCGAGCTACTCGGATGATTAAAGTACAGTATCTAGGGACATCGGATGTATTATGATTCATTTGTTCATTTTTCCGGAGATATGTAATTAACGTTGGAAAGAGTGAATGTATAAGTGAATGTTGTTTATCAATTTTCAATAATGAAAATCTTAATTGGGGTATGTAAGCAGTTCAGTGTGAGTTTGTTGGCGAGGATTAGAAAGTGATGGAAAGAAAGAGAGCAATGATTATTGTAAAAGAGAACGAGGAATGGGCGCTGATGTTAGACTTGTTTTAATATTTTTGTATGCAGATTTAGGAATGGCAGTATAATTCATTGGTTCGACCTTAGTCATAGGAGGCGCATTTTCAATGAATTCAGATGTAGTAGGGAGTTACCAACTGTATTCTATTTAATAGTGATAAACAATTAATGTTAGACAATTTCCTAGACTCCCAATGTACTGGAGCCATATATCTAGCTTTATCGTCAAAAAAGGGTAGTTCGTAGGGTAGATAGTAAGTATTGTTATGTTCTGTCGAAGGAAACGCAATGAACGTTCAGCTTTTGCTGAACGAACTGCACAATAGACATGTGATTAAATACTTGTGCCGTACATTATCTCACGCCGTCCATGGGATCAATGTTGCCTAAACAGCTACACGGTATACCATTCGCTATGGTATGGAAGTGATCGCGAAGCAAGATGACATGAAGTGTTTTGTACAAGAATACAACACACCGCTGGGTCTAGGAAATGAAACCACGATTTCACGATCGTAAGTGCAAAGACTCAGCACTAGTCCACGCGTC
Source organism: Octopus sinensis (assembly GCF_006345805.1). NCBI lineage: Eukaryota > Metazoa > Mollusca > Cephalopoda > Octopoda > Octopodidae > Octopus > Octopus sinensis. The sequence goes on along the minus strand of NC_042997.1, from coordinate 119,799,634 downwards.
TTCAAATATATATGTATATATATATATATATATATATTATATATATATATATATATATATATATATATATATATATATATATATGTATATATATATTCCAGGTATTGCATACATGAATATAAATATATATGCCTGTGTATGTGTTTGTGTGTGTATGTGTGAGTAAGTTGTATTCAAAAGATGGAATACTGCAATAGTTTCCTTAAGAGAATTTCTCCTATGTGCTTGTGGAGCATAAAATCACACTTCTTTATATGGCTAGTGGTAATTAAATACACACACACACACACACACATACACACACACACACACACAAAAACACACACACACACACCACACACACACACACACACACACACAAACACACACATATATATATATACTTTAAATGCAGCAGAAATATAGCAAAAGCTGTTACTCAGAGTTTCACATCCCAGTCTGACGAACGGGAACATGAAACTACGAGTAACAGCATTTGCTATATTTCTTCTGCTTTTAAATAAAGCATATTCCTTTACCTCTGGTATATGAGCACTCTTTTCTCCACCTTGTTTCCTATTTATGTGCTTACTCCGGTATATATGTGTGTGTATATATATATATATAGATAGATAGATAGATATATATAGAGAGAGATATGAACATACACACGTAGTTGGTTCCGAGTTCAGTCCCACTGCGTGGCATCTTGGCCAAATATCTTCTACTACACGCCTAGGCTGATCAAAGCCCAGTGAGTGGATTTGATCAACGGAAACTGAATGAAGCCCGACATATGTATCTGCTTATATATATATATATATATATATATATATATATATATATATATATATACATTTGCGTGTGTGTGTGTGTGTGCTTGCACGTATTTGTGTCTCTGTGTTTGTTCCTATTCCATCACTTGACACCGATGCAGGTGTGTTTACGTCCTCGCTACATAGTGATTCGGAAAAAAGAGACCCATAGAATAAGTACTTGGATTGAATAAGTCCTGGGGTTGAGTTGTTCGACTAAAGGCGGTGCTTCAGTCAAATAACTGAAACAAATAACATATATATATATATATATATATATATATATATATATATATATATAGATAATATATACTCTTTTACTCTTTTATTTATTTCAGTCATTTGACTGCGGCCAGGCTGGAGCACCGCCTTTAATCGAGCAACCCGACCCCGGGACTTATTCTTTGTAAGCCCAGTACTTATTCTATCGGTCTCTTTTGCCGAACCGCTAAATGACGGGGGCATAGACACACCAGCATCGGTTGTCAAGCAATACTAGGGGGACAAACACAAATATACACGCACACATATATATACATCTATATACATATATACGACGGGCTTCTTTCCGTTTCCGTCTCCCAATTCCACTCACAAGGCTTTGGTCGGCCCGAGGCTATAGTAGAAGACACTTGCCCAATGTGCCACGCAGTGGGACTGAACCCGGAACCATGTGGTTGGTAAACAAGCTACTTACCACACAGCCACTCCTGCGCCTACGTGTCGAAATCAGCTCTCACGTGTCGAAATACATATACACAGACGAACAAATACACATGCACACACGCATACATATATATATATACAAGAGAGATAGAGAAAGTGAAAGAGAGAGTTTGTGTTGTGTGTCTGCATGTGTATTTGTGTGCCCGTGTATATGTCAATAAATATATTGATGGCTGAATGTATTTCGATATGTGCTCTGTCATTATTTCGACATGTGAGAGCTGATTTCATATTTCAACTGCAAAGTAAATCAAAACATTGATTTTTATTTGATATTACGTATTTAATATTCTTACGCAAGTACATCATCATTGCAAGAAGTGCCTTAACCCTCATATGAACAGCTATAGTGACGTCATAGAAATATCATGTAAGTGCTATGACTGTTTCGTATACGTGTATTGAAGAATTCGAGAATTATTGTCAATTAAAAGCGTTATTTCAATAGAAACTGTGATAATGGCTGAAATTATTGTCACTTAGAATGAATTTCTCCTCAAATAATGGTTTATGTTAAAATTATATGATGCATAAAAGAAATGTTTAAAATATTTCCCAGCAGTTACATATAATTTGAAACATTAACTCAATATAAATTCCTTTCATGGATGTTGTTAATGCTATTCTAAAGTCTTTCAAGACAAAATGTGTAATTACGAAAATATAGATAAAACTCACGTCAGAGTGTTTCCAATTTAAAAATAACGAGCTGGACAGAAAGAAACAAATATGTAAACAGTTTTTATAATTTTTGTTTTTTAATTAACTCTAATGTGAAAATGGAAACAAAAATCTAAAATTATAAAAGATTTGATGTAAGAGTATAATTTTTTTTCCTATCTGATTCGTCGTCAGGTACAGTTGTGTGATCATTGTCATTATGAACAATAGCTGCTTAAGTCAGCGAGCTGGGAGAACCGTTAGCACACCAGAGAACACGCTTAGAAGCATCTCTTCTAGATCGATAAAATAAATGCGAGTTGCATACCAGGGTCAATGAAATTGACGACGTCTCTACACCCAACACGTCAGGCATTGTACATATAGTAGGATGAAATGATCAAAATAGAATTATGTTGTCATATTATGATACTCAAGTCGAAATATTTTAAAATTTTAAAAGTAGGAGTGGCTGTGTGGTAAGTAGCTTGCTTACGAACCACATGGTTCCGGGTTCAGTCCCACTGCGTGGCAACTTGGACAAGTGTCTTCTACTATAGCCTAGGGTCGACCAAATCCTTGTGAGTGGATTTGGTAGTCGGAATCTGAAAGAAACCCATCGTATATATGTATATATATATATATATATATATATATATATATGTGTGTGTGTGTGTGTGTGTGTGTGTGTGTGATAACCGATGCCGTTGTGTTTACCTCCCCGTACCTTAGCGGGTAGGCAAAAAAACACGATAGAATAAGTACTAGGCTTACAAAGAATACGTCCTTGGTCGATTTGCTCGACTAAAGGCGGTGCTCCAGCATGACTGAAACAAGTAGAGGAGTAGAAACAATCAGTCTATTACTCTGTGTAACTATCCTCATTGCGATAACGATCATAGCCAAAATAAGATCATTTTACGATACTTTCAACAAAAATGTATGGCGTTGAGTAAACACACTGGCGCAAGTATCAGGTATATTTTAACGAATATCTGTATAGATAGATAGAGTCAGCATATCAAGAATGATGACTTTAGGACAACAAAAAGCTTTAGCATTTTTGCATATTTAAACATGTATTTGTCTAATGAAACCACTTACGTTTGAAGAACTTTTTAGGATTCTGCTTTACAGATTGCTGCTTTTTTTCGTCTTCTTAAGCTATTGAATGTATATATATATATAGCGTCAACTTGTAGTCTTTGTATCCATTGCATATTTCATAATTTATCCACAATTGCCTGGCCTCTGTAGCAACATAGAAACTGTTAGCTATTATTTAAATTGATTTACATACTTTATCAACATTCACCAAATAAGTTATTATGCATACGCGATAGGTCATCAGCTTCATTGCACCAAGCTAAGAATCCAGAGTCTGTTACATGAAATTATATAGGAACCAGGTTTGATTTACTCGAAACATCATATATTTCAGTCAATTACATTTATAATTGCGTATATCCTGCTAAATTAGTTCCGTACCCATCAATGGATCACCATCATGCAATATTCCTAATTTTCTATTTCAATGAATATATTGATTAGTAACTCCGTATCTTCGCTTAATTCTCTCTTCTATTTCTGAAGCTTATAAATAATCTCGAAGGGTTCTAATTGTTTCATTTCAATTCCTATTTGCTACTCTGCAAAACTTTTGAACTTTTACATTTTTAGATTAATTCTGACCTGTTGGTGAATGATAAGCATGAAAACATATGAAGATACGTTTAACATTTACATTGCAAATGTTGGGTACGTTTTGTAAATTAAATCTGAAAATATTCTTTTCTATTCTAGACACAAGGTCCGAAATTTTTGGGGAGGGGCTATTCGATTAGATCGACCCCAGTACGCGACTAGTATTTTATATTATCGACTCCAAAAGGATGAAAGGCAAAGTCGACCTCCGTGGAATATAAACTCAGAACGTGAAGACAGACGAAATGCTGCTAAACATTTCATCCGGTCAGTTAACGTTTCTTGGAGCTCCCCGCCTTTTATATTTGAAAATAATACGTGTACTGTAGCATGGCATGAAATTTTCTTCTGTAATTTACAGAAGCTACACACATAATAGAAGATAAACCTGGCCTAAATAGGAAACTGGAATGGAACACTAGCACACACCTTAGCATACGACGGTAGAGGATCCCAATAAACTGGTTACAATATAAACAAAACCAAAAACAGAATAAATGAAAGATACAGATAAATACACAAATTGAAATAAATAACTATATATTTTTTTGTTTAATTTAAAAGTTTTTTTAAATTTATTATTATTATTATTATTACTAGTATTGTTGTTATACATACATACAAGCATACGTAATGATAATAATAATAAGTGGATGTAAGCACATGATAAAAATAAGAATAAACAAAAACAACAACAACAAAAACAAATTACATGAAGGGATATAAACAGAAGATACAAATTTTACAGGCCCCCCCCCCCACACACACACTAAATAAACATAGACGCAATAGAGATGTAAGTATGCGCAAATGAAGACATACAATAGAAATACAAAATTGCTGACGGTTAGTAAAGAGAGACATAAATAAGAAAGAAGAAAACAAAGGACCACTGATGCGGTCACAGGAGTGTGACGAAAGAACTCTGGCCGAAATTAGATTAAGATGAATGTAAAAAATAAATAACACTGAAGCAAATTAACACCAAATATATAGTGCGTGTGTTTTTATTGGCTAAACTGGCAAAATGACCATTCCGAAATATAACGATATATATATATATATATATATATATGTTAGTTAGTTAGTTAGTTAATTTGGCTCAAAAGCAAATAGCAAGGCCATGTAGGGAGACATGGAGTTAAGTACAGTATGGTGTTCAGGTAAAGAGTTCAGGCCACTTGAGGTCAAGGGAGGCTTTGAACAAAGCGGTCGTTTGGCATCTTCACCATCTCGTCTGGCAGCTTGTTCCACGGAACCGCAACCCGGACGGAGAAAGCTCCTCTCCTTCGATTGAGATGAAATCGTCGCAGGTAGAGCTTTTCGGAATGACCCCGTAGCCGACGCTCTGGAGCAGGAGTGAAGAACAGCTCTTTCGAGAGGTTACACTTTCCGCTTATGATGTTGTGGGCGAGAATGAGATCACCACGACGGCGGCGGTTTTCTAGAGAATAAAGGTCGAGCGTCTTCAGCCTTTCTTCATAGGACAAATTTTTGAGACCATGAACCATGCGGGTAGCCAGCTTCTTGATTCTTTCGAGATGCTGTATGTCTTTGAGGAGATAAGGAGAAGAGGCTTGAATCCCGTACTCCAATATGGGTCTCACCAGCGTGACATAGAGTGGTAGGAATATGGCTGCTGTGAGCATTCCGAATGACCGTCGAATCAAGAACAGAATTCCGCGTGCTTTGTTGGCAGCATGGACGCACTGGGCGGAAGGCGAAAAGGAGGAATCCACCAAGATACCCAGGTCCTTTACCTGATCGGTCCTCTCCAGCAGCAGATGACCCGACTCGAAATCAAGTTGAGTTGCAGGAGGAGAGCCAACAGGCAGATGACAGCACTTTGACACGTTCAGACACAGGTCCCATTCGTTAGACCATCTCCAAATTTGGTGGAGGCATCGACGAAGATCCTCTATATCACCGCGAGGAGCGACCAGTTTGACATCGTCGGCAAATAGAAGGGTGTGTTGCGTGAGATCGTCGGGCAAGTCATTTATGAAGACTAAGAACAATAAGGGCCCAAGCACTGAACCTTGAGGCACGCCACTGCTCGCACTGGAGACGTCGGACCGCAAACCATTAACTTGGACTTGGAAGGAGCGATCTGAGAGGAAGGCACCAACCCATCGTACAATATCTGGATGGAAACTGTATGCTTGAAGCTTGACAAGTAATAGGCGGTGGTTTACCGAGTGAAAAGCTTTGGCAAAGTCCAATAAAACGATGTCAACAGCATCACTATCATCAAGGATGCGCGTCACCAATTCTTCCATTACCAGTAAGTTGGTCAAGCATGATCTCTTCGGCACGAAGCCGTGTTGGGAATCAGAGATAGAGGCTGTGTTTTGGAGGTGGAGCATCATACTTTTCTTAATGATGCTTTCGAACATCTTGCTGATTATTGATGTAAGAGAAACCGGTCGGTAGTTAAGCGGGTCTTCGCGGCTCCCTTTCTTGAAAATTGGGCAGATTATCGCTGTTCTCCAGTCCGCAGGTATAACACCCATCGCCAATGACATATTGAATAGACGTGTTAAGGGCTCGCTGATGACCGGAGCCAACGCTTTGATAACCCGTGGGTGTATGTCCTCAGGGCCGTGACCCTTGTTGACATCGAGGCCTTGAATAACACGTTTGACTTCGTCCCGCGTGATGACCAATCGAAACATTGGAGGTACCGATCTATCAAATGGAGAGGGTTCACGACCATAATCTTGTTTGAAAATAGTTGAAAAAGCCTCGGCAAATAATTGACTCTGTTGATAAGGGTCCTCAATCGATACGCCTGTTGAGTCTACCAACGTTGCAATCTGGTTGTTCAAGCGGGAATTCCGTTGGACATGGGCAAAGAAGGTTTTTGGATTGCTACTGGCATTTGCCGCGATTTTGTATTCATAACTGAAGCGTTCTTCCTTTTCAATTTTCACGGCTTGGTCTCGTTGAGTTTTGTACACCTCAAAAGCTGCAGTCGAATCCAGATTTTTGAATTCAGCCCAAGCAATATCTCTGAGTCGAAGTTCTCGTTTAACCTTCTTCGTCACCCAGGGCTTGTGTTTCTTCTTCTTGGGAAGCTCAACGGGAACTGCCTGGTCAGTCAACCAGATTATATATGCTTTGAGGGATGACCATAGATCGTCAACTGAGGACAACGTCATCAGGGATCGCCAGTCCAGAAGCGCGGAAGCCTCGGTTAGAATTTCAAGATTAATTGCAGAGAAGACTCTACGTGGCAGCGAAGTAGTCGTGGGCGTAGAAAAATTTGTTTGCATGACGAACTTCAGGACCGCATGATCACTCTTGGCAAGAGGGGCGCACACAGATACGTCTGACACTGATCTTGGATAGCGGGAGAATACCAGATCCAGCATAGATGGCTGCTGCCCAGACCGATGCCTTGTCGGATATTCAACATGTTGCGATAGAAAACAATCTTCAGCCATGTCAAGAAGGGCCTGGCCGAACCGGGAAGATGATGTACAAATTGATGCGGGCCAATCGATCGTGGGTGCGTTGAAGTCTCCTAGTATCAAACAGTCATGCGAAGCTGAAACGAATCTTATCGCTTCGAGTAAATGAGCATCGTCCTGGAGGGCGGCAAGAGGCGGCATGTAGACAGCTAACACGGGCAGGCAAAACTCGGATAGGCTCAGCTTGCAATAGACGTCATCGAATTTTGTTGTAGGTTGAGCATTAGTGGGTAGAATACCACTGGACGGTTTGAGATCAGATTTAACATACACAGCAACACCTCCACCTCGCCTTTTTTCTCTGTCACATCCGAAGAGGACGTAGCCCTGTAGGTGGATTTCTGAGTCCTTTACTGCTGGAGTCAGCCAAGTCTCGGTGATAGCTATCACATATATATATTCTTTTACTCTTTTACTCTTTTATTTGTTTCAGTCATTTGACTGCGGCCATGCTGGAGCACCGCCTTTAGTCGAGCAAATCGACACCGGGACTTATTCTTTGTAAACCCAGTACTTATTCTATCGGTCTCTTTTGCCAAACCGCTATATGACGGCGACGTAAACACACCAGCATCGGTTGTCAAGCAATGCTAGGGGGACAAAAACAGACACACAAACACATACACACACATATATATACATATATACATATATACGGCAGGCTTCTTTCAGTTTGCGTCTACCAAATCCACCCACAAGGCATTGGTCGGCCCGGGGCTATAGAAGAAGACACTTGCCCAAGATGCCACGCAGTGGGACTGAACCCCGAACCATGTGGTTGGTTAGCAAGCTACTTACCACACAGCCACTCCTGCGCCTATATATATATATATATATATATATATACATACATTCGTACATATATATATATATATATATATATATATTATATATATATATATATATATATATTTCTTTACTAACCACAAGGGGCTAAATAAAGAGGGGAAAAACAAGGAAAGACAAACGGATTAAGTCGATTACATCGACTCCAGTGCGTGACTGGTACTTAATTTATCGACCCCGAAATGATGAAAGGCAAAGTCGACCTCGGCGGAATTTGAACTCAGAACGTAGCGGCAGATAAAATACGGCTACGCGTTTCGCCCGGCGTGCTAACGTTTCTCCCACCAACAAAATTGGAGACAGTGGATAATGCAGTCATAAACAGTGGAAAGTCTAAAAGGGAATTTAGAAAATTGACTGGATAATACCGTTTTTCACAATGCTTTATCTCAAGTTAAACTTTAGGGAATACAACAGCGGAAATTATTGCTATTCACCATCCATTCTAGCGTTTTTGTTTTTATTGCCAATCCTTCATTTATGTTCATAAATACTGAACATGAAGTTTTCAATAAATTAAGATATTTCTCTCTGGTATTAAGAAAGTTTCTGGTTATTATTGCTAATAAACGAATGCCATCAAATATGTCGAATGAAAACCTGTCGTATGACGCTTGATATTGTGTGAGTTGCTATCAGTTTATTGGGCATATTAGCGGTTAGGTTATAACTAACGACATAACAGAAGTGTTAGTATTATTAGTTTCTGACCAAACATATATATGCTGCTGGGGTATTTCGATGATTTAAGATGTGAGCTCAAATCACGATGAGGCAAACCATGCAGTTAACGTTCCTGTGTCGATAAAACAAAGCGCCACTCATCTATTGCCGACTGTTTAATGTACTAAGACTGGTGTCTCCCGAAGTGAGAAGTGAGAATACTTTAAAAGTAGATGTGGGTGTAAACCACAAAGGTTCTAGTGTCACCTGAACAGACTAGTAAGTAAGGACGCCATTGAATATGAAATACCTTTTCAGGAGACTTTCGAAAGTATAATGCAGAGAAAGAGGAGGGGAGGAGGAGGAGGAGGAGAGGAGAAGAAGAGGAAAAGCAAAAACCACAACAAACAAGAGAGCAAGAGAAAAAAAACACGTAGTATTTTATTATTTTCTTGGAATATTTACTATTTTCACAATAGTGAGTAAAAGAAATGTTGTCAGTTAACGGTTTTATAGGAATTCGTAAACCTCAAACATTTGAAGAGAATCTATACAGCATCTTCAGAATGCAATAAAATCTGGTTTTTTTACATCAAATGCAGTATGATTTTTTAAAAGAGGTTACCTTCACTGAATTCTTTTCCCTACTCACCATTTTATATTTTCTCGTACATACAATGTTCCCACGCTGTATAACTCATTCACTCGCTCCCTCTCTTTCTCTCTCTCTAATACATATATATATATATATATATATATATATATATAGCGCAACCTATCTGCATATCGGCATAAATGCGTAAAGCAATTCACTTTGCAGCCAAAATTAATGGGCATAACCCACGTTTCCTAATGTTTTTTTCAGTATATTGCATATCTTAACTGAGAAAAATCTCGCATGTTACGCAACATGTCTGGCCAGTGTGGCATATATTATGCAGTCTATTATTTGTTGAATAAATGTAAAACAAAAGAACGTGTAGAACGTCTATATTTGAAGGTGATGTAAAAATCAATACATATATCTTATAGACCGGTTTAATATATTTACACAGATTTTCATAACATAGGATTGCATTTAAAGACGTACATTGCAGTTTCCTTTATAGGCTGTGTCAGGCTATGAATTGAAGTTGGATTTACAAGTATCTAATATCATTATTAATGAACTGCCCAACAGAAAGCACAAGTCTTCATATATCTCAAACCAATAAACAGACTTTGTACCAATATTATTTGTGTAATAACGAAAGAATGAATCACCCTTATATTTATTTCTCCTCTCTATCCTCTTCTCTCTCACTCTTTATATATATATATATATATATATATATATATATATATTATATATATATATATATGCATACACACATATACACACACATATAAATATGTAAATATATATATATACATATAAATATATATATATATATGTATATATATATACTTAAATATATAGACATAAATATGCATACACACTTATACACAAATACATATATATACTTACATATATACAGACATACATGTACATACATACATACATACATACTACATACATACATACATACATACATATATATACATCTATTTATATCTATATGCATACTTATATGTATCTATATATACATATATATATATATATATATATATATTATACAAATATTTATATGTGTGTGTATCTCTGTGTATATATATGCACACACGCACACACACACACACACACATGGTTCTGTTGCAATGCTGCAATAATCTCCTTTGTCTCTTCTTTTAGTATCCCTACCTTCATTTCTTCCCTTCCTCTCTCCATCCCCTCTCTACCCCCTCTCTCTCTCTCGTTATTCACTGTTACGTAGTCTCTCGGGAGCTGTTTCATGTACCTAAAACAAATGCGAAGCGTTTATCGATCACAGTATATTTTTGATGAATATTTAAATACGAGGACAACGTGCTATGCTTCAGCTGCTTGTTCGTTTGGATTGCATTACATGACACTACTTTGATCTTGCTGAATATGGAAGTATATACGTTAACAGCAATTAATACCGTACATGTATTAATTACATTTCAGTCACCTCCTGTATGAAATGATAGCTGACTAATTCTGCGCAAAAAAGCAACGCTCACAACGATCTACATTTCTCCATGTATAATTCGATAAAGTAAGAGTTTTACATGTTTTCATACATTATCACATGGCCAATTTAAATATAAGTTTTGTAATATTCTTCGTTATTATAGTTTATTATTATTGTCTCAGTACATAAGCTGTTATTGGACTGTAAATTTTGTGTATTCACAGGTTTACAGCTGCAATATAAACGTAATCTGTAGTTGTTAATTATAACAACTTTAGACCTATTCAATCAAACCGCTGTGCAAATGCACATACACTACCAAAGGAAATTGCATTTTCTACGTGACAATATTCCAGAAAATTTTTCTGTGAGATATCTTGCACTATATTAATATTGAACAACAAAATAGATTATTGTATTCATATTGGATTTCATACGAGGGGTTCCTCAGGTGAATTATATCCATTGAATGATTTGTAAATCATTCTACAATCTCAGTTTTCTCCAAATTATAAAAGACGGTTTAGTATTTGTAGATACGGTGCATAAATAACAGGGAATTAAATAAGAAAATTGCACTCAGCTCACGAGTAGTATGCCAATAAATAAATAGAACATATGTATCAATACGTATTACTGAACGTGTTGGTTTTCATTCTATTTCCTTTTATGATACTTCAGTCGACTCGAATAAAAATGAATATCAGGAAAAGCAGGAATTAACGTTGCATAGGACTAGCCTTCCTTTGAGGATATTCATTCCATGATATATCACGGAAACCGTAATAATCTGCGCACTAATATGTCTAAAGTTTCCAAAGACCGATTTTAACAATATATGATACACTACACAATAGCTGTCGCGATTTCAAACATCACTGTATGTGTAAATAAAATATATTTAGTGAACATGCTTAACCAACTACATAATATATATTGATATTGTATGGATATTACCATACAATATACAACATAATATATATAGATATATATTAACCAACTACCTAATATATATAGATATAGTATGGATATTGCACATATAATTATCAGTGGTTTTTATATATAACTGTTTTGGCAGAAAATATCGGTTTACATTACAGATCATCATAACATCCGAAATATTTACTTCCTACATAAACACACAAATAGGAATTGTAGCTTCTGTGGCATTTCTTAGCGTGCTAAACGGTCAAATACTACCCTTGAGGATATTTTCAAATAACCGTTCCTATTTAAAAGTTTTCGAAATTTAATTCACATTAAAAATATTACAATTATGTAATAGTTATCCTAAATGAAAGGTGGATGTTGTGTTAGAACACATCATGCTGAGAAATTTACCCTGAAAAGTCCCTCGTATGGTCTTTTGGTACATATATGCATCCTTGTTTTCATCACTATCAAGTGTCAAATCAACGCCATTGCCGTGGCGAGACTAGCAGATCGCGTGATTTCAGCCTTTCTTGGTCTAATTATTTTTCCATCATTGTCAGCTAGATAAGTTATTTTACATTACAAATGTTTGCATTCACATACGTGCGCTTTTTAATTATAAGTACGATTTTCTTTTCAGTATATTTACTGTTACCTAACACGTATTGTCTATTTCATTATTATATTTTAGTAACAAAACCTTCACGGAGAGAAATCAAATTATTGAGGCTCCTCGATTTCCTATATATTCCAAGCATAATAAATCTTATGTCTTCCTTATGTGAAATATCTAAGAAAACTAAATAATTGTTTCTAATTTATTGCATATGTATTCCCATCACTACCACTCCATCCTTTAAATTACTGATATTTAGTTTAACATCTTATTTCGATATCTTTTGTAGCTGTTAGTTTTCTTAGAACACGTCACATAGTCCAACTATACATCACATTCTATTTTATGCAGAAACCCGTACGAACATATTAGCCTTGCCACCCTTTGGAATATATTTTGTGCAAACGTCTGACATTATCGGTTAGCATAAAAACTTGTAACGGTTAAAATGTTTATTGAGTGACACCAGAGTATGTGAGAAATTCAATATCATGGTATTGCATTGTTTGATTTTTATTTACTTTTCATATGCTATTTACAACTTCCCCGTTCAGTGTTGCAAGCTGTATTGACAGATACAATAATCATTTTAAATCATCCCTTATTATCGCAATTTAATACAAGCATATGTCAGCTGAATGGTTTCCAGGCTTACTTGCGAGTGTGTAATTTTCGTTTCAGATTCTTCTTAGCATGACCAATGTATAAACGGTTTATATCCCATCGTGATTTTCTACCTTTTAACGTAGTTATTACCTTTTTTAATTTTACGAAGGAACGGAGTCCCTGAACGAAACAGAAACAAAATATTTAGTTTCTTAAATCAACTTGCTGAATTAGATTTTATTTCAATGGCTGAAATATCATTCAACAATTATTTGTTTTTACAGGTTCTTTATTCGATTTGATATCTTCTTTTGTTTTTTAGTCCAACATCAGACTTTGAAGCGTAGAACACAGATATGGTTAAGTAAATAGTAACTACCACAGTTAATGCCCTTCCACTTCCATCCAATGTTGTTGCAGTAATTTCTTATTTCTTTATTGCCTACATAGAGGGCTCAAACAAAGACAGACAAAGAGATTAAGTCGATTGCATCGACTCCAGTGCGTAACTGGTACTTAATTTATCGACCTCAAAATGATGAAAGGCAAAGTCGACCTCGGCAGAATTTGAACTCAGAACGTAACAGTAGACGAAATACCGCTAATCATTTCGACCGGCGTGCTAACGTTTCTGCCAGCCCGCCGCCTTAAGTTGCAGTTATTTCTAGCAGGGCTGGTCTCATAACGGCCTCGGCATTGGTGCGTTTGGACTTCAGGTATTAAAAGGATATCGAATTTATGTTCATTTATACCATTACAGTTGTATTTGTTCAGCAACTGATGTCTAAAATGAGAGATATCTAAAATTCTTCAGTGTAATTTGCAGCAAATGTTATACGATCTACGTAGTCGGTCAATACGAATATGCTTAATCCATACGCAATACAGGAATTGGAATGTTTCTAACTAGGTCTGGAATTCTTGATCTTGGAGATGAAGGCTGACATGTATTAAAAATACACTAAATTTGTCCGGCGTTAACTTTCAACTTTTAAATTCGATGAAATAAACTGTGGTATTCCTTTCACATACCCATGCACCGCATCTTTTAAAAACAACTCCTAGTTGAAGTTTCTCAAATTTTTCTAATCTATATTCCATCTCAATGATTTATAGCTCAGTTATCTTCCCAAATAATTTGGTAACGAGAATAATACTTAATGCTTTACATTAAATGCATTGGAGTCATGACTTATTTCCCCTAATACAATGGTGTTCCATTTTATTAGTATTGTTTATTGTCACTATAAATATGTCCAATGTTTGTAATAGCGCTAACTACACGACATCTTCCTCAGGATCTTGTGGGGTTGTATCGCAAAGATGGAAAGAGAAAAGATTCTGTATATGGAATATAATAATGGGCGAAAATTACATTGAATTATACAAAGACTATACTAATATAACTGACACATACACTTTTACTTATAGTTAATCACTAGCAGTATCGCCCGGCGTTGCTCGGGTTTGTAAGGGAAATAACTATATAAGCATTTTTAGAGAGTTATAGCCAAAAAATAGCAAAAAAATGCATTAAAATGGAAAAGAAATTAAGGTAAATTTTTCTTTTAAATCGCTGACACATCGTAGATATTTTTAGAGAGTTACTTCCCTTATATAATAGCGAAAACAATGCATTAAAATGGAAAAATATCATGGTAATTTTTTTTTTAAATCGTAGACTCATCGTAGACGCACGCTAATACCCAGAAGGGCTCGATATGAATCACGACTATAAGATACCCGGTTTTGGTTACACTGCACCGCAAAATGTGGGAGTAGTTAGGAATCTAAATCGTAGGAGACAGACACACAACTTCACTTTTATATATAAAGATATAAGCCACGTAGTTATATACACATACTTTGTTATATACACATTCTTAAAAGAAAATGTTATTTTGAACACAACATTTATAAAGAATAGAATATTTTTTGGTTTTTCTTTTAAACGGATGCATACATTTATTAATAACTATATATAAGTGTCGGCTGTTTATACATAAACACTGTTTCATACTGCAAGCTCGGCTCGCCAATTAATACTACCAAAATTTAACGACAGAAAGTAAAATAAAAACCAATTTACTTTTTCTGTATTGTTATAGCAATTCGACCGTCCGTGTGTCTTTGCAAATGTGTTGGAATGAGAAGTGAGTTGTGTTTTGGCGTCTTTTTTACTAATAACAAACACACACGTGTTTGTATGTAGTTGTTTGAAAAGTTTATGTTTGTCACTGTCATATATATATGTGTATGCGTGTGTGTGAGGAATGACACACACACACTCACGCACGCACACATGTACATCAATGCTTTCGGAGTGAAATGTTAAAATATTGAGTTTTCTCGAATTTTGTCTTAATTGGGGGTAAAATTGAAAGAAATTTTGTATGGCATGACCCAATGGAAGTACTTTGAAAAATCATGGGTAAACTCTAATTGAAGACATTGTGTGAGGAGTAAATCGTTATGTATTTATTTGTTTCTGTTTGCTGTGTTTTTTTAGTAGTGGTTTAAGGTACACTTCTCTCGTTTTATCGAAATAGTTTCACTTTAATCGTTGCAAACTTGCAAAGAGAAAGTCGTAGAAATTAGAGTGAGTGAATCAGATCGCTCCCTTTTTGTGTGTGTGTGCGTGTGCTATAGCCCACACTAAGAAAAGCACTTGACTCACACACCACAATGTGAGTTTTCTCTAAATTTTGCTTAATTGGGGTTGAAATTTTAAAAACTGGACCTGGCACGGCCCGATGCATTCTACTCTTAAAAATGCTAGGTAAATTGTAATTCAAGAAATCCTATATTGTAGATTTCTATAAGAGACAAAGGGAGGCAGATAAAATCTGCCTTTTATAATAAGAGATTATAATTATATCTATGTTATAATTGACAATATTGAATTTGTTGACTTACCCAATAAGAAAGAAAAATAAATTCTAGATATAAGCGTATATTTTAATGAAGTCCATTTGTATATGATAACAGTGTATGAATAGCAAGAACTGCAACTCTAAAATGACAGTAATATATTGATATACTGGGAAAATAAAGATAAAGTTTTGTTAAGCTTAGCCAATATTTATGATACAGTACGTAATCATTCACAAAGCTGCACATCAATTTTAATATCGGGACATGAAAAACGTCAGTTGTGACTATCATACCTTATATACTTTCCATTTATATTGATTTTGAATTACGTTTTATTCAATTCTCTTCACAGTTGAATAAAATACCCTCATTGAAATGTCAAAAGCCCTTTAGCTTAATTGCTTATTCATTTCAAAATGTGCAATTTATTCTTTGCTACCTTACTCCATATTGAATACGTTTTTGACAAAAATTAAGAAATGAATGAAACCCTGCAGGTAAATCTACATATTTACGAATCATTCGATCATTTCGATATTCAATTGAATATCACTTGCCGTAACAAATATTTGAAGGTATTAGCATCTTCCATTACAGCCGCAAATATAATAATGATAATATATATCTATATCTATGTCTATATAACTATACTTATATGTATCTATCTATCACTCTCTCAACCTCTCAATTTCTCTGTCTCAGTTGTCATCACTGTCAGTTTGTATCTGTCTCCCTTCTCTCTGTCCCCTTTCTCTCTTCCTATCTATCAATATGTATATGTATATGTTTATACACACACACACACACACACACACACACATACATACATACATATATATATATATACAATTGCAGCGTGGAAGGTGTTTATAACCCATTGAAGAAACACACAAAAACTGTTAGATTCACTTCAGCATTTAAATTTAATTTGTCAAAATATCCCCTGTTTACTGACAAAACTTCGTGCTGCACGAAGTTTTGTCAGTGAACACCTTCCACGCTGCAATTGTTTTCGTTCCTGCTCACGATCTCAGATAAAGTCACTCGCTATGCAAGTACATCTCCGTAATATATATATATATATATATATATAATATATATATATATATATTATATATATATATATATATATATATATATATATATATATATATATATATATATATATATATATATATAGAAATTCGGGGTGAGTACTTGATAATTATAAGCACCTGTGTATACCGTTTGGTGGTGTAGGTGGTGGAGTAAATTGATCAAAATAAAATAAAAACATGATGCGAAGGATTCAGCGGTACATATGTTTCGGGCCTTTATTAGACAGATTTATAACAATGCATAATGTATGTCTGTGGCCTTCTTCAGCCGCGCACAACAGCTTCCACAAGGACATGTGTTACATCAAAAATTCTTGGTTGGGGATGCAAATCCTCTCATTCACGTACGACACAATGCGGCAGCAGCATAGAATTGAAGCGTCCATCTCTTTCTTCTCTCAATGTAGAATGAGGAAAATTGGATGTTGAGGTAATGTAAATAAATAAATACATATATAGAGGTGAAGATGGAGGGGCGAGAGTTCGGGACGAGGGATAAAAAATGTATAAAAAGTGTAAGTATAGAATAATATAAAAATGTAGAGGATAAAGATATAAAGAGTTGTAAGGAGATGTAAAGGGGGTATAAAGAAATATAAAGAAATATAAATAAATGTAAAGGCATAAGGTTATAAAGTAAAAATAGAAATAGAAATAAAAGTAAAAAACCTGATAAAACCATGATAAAAGTGTAAAAGAATGTAAAGATAAGGGATGTATAGAGGTTACGGACCAAGCATGTCCTGACCACCATGCTTGGTCCGTAACCTCTATACATCCCTTATCTTTACATTCTTTTACACTTTTATCATGGTTTTATCAGGTTTTTTTACTTTTATTTCTATTTCTATTTTTACTTTATAACCTTATGCCTTTACATTTATTTATATTTCTTTATATTTCTTTATACCCCCTTTACATCTCCTTACAATTCTTTATATCTTATCCTCTACATTTTTATATTATTCTATACTTACACTTTTTATACATTTTTTATCCCTCGTCCCGAACTCTCGCCCCTCCATCTTCACCTCTATATATGTATTTATTTATTTACATTACCTCAACATCCAATTTTCCTCATTCTACATTGAGAGAAGAAAGAGATGGACGCTTCAATTCTATGCTGCTGCCGCATTGTGTCGTACGTGAATGAGAGGATTTGCATCCCCAACCAAGAATTTTTGATGTAACACATGTCCTTGTGGAAGCTGTTGTGCGCGGCTGAAGAAGGCCACAGACATACATTATGCATTGTTATAAATCTGTCTAATAAAGGCCCGAAACATATGTACCGCTGAATCCTTCGCATCATGTTTTTATTTTATTTTGATCAATATATATATATATATATATATATATTTAAAAAAGGAGATGTGGAACACGAGTTGTGATATATAAAAAAAGGAAATGAAGAAAATGCTGACAAAATAATTTAAGTAAGGTAGAGTGTATTTAGTTAGGTGAAAGTTCTTTTTACCGGTTGCGCATTTGTTATGCTTATCAAAAGATATTTTTTAAAGAGAGATAGAGTTCCTTTCTGATAGATTTTTTTCTCAAATAAGAGAAAAAAATCTATCAGAAAGGAACTCTATCTCCCTAACTTAAATTATTTTGTCAGCATTTTCTTCATTTCCTTTTATATATATATATATATATATATATATATATATATATATATATATATATATAGGCACAGGAGTGGTTGTGTGGTAATTAGCTTGCTTACCAAACACATGATTCCGGGCTCAGTCCCACTGCGTAGCACCTTCGGCAAGTGTCTTCTACTATAGCCTCGGGCCGACCAAAGAGTTGTGATTGGATTTGATAGACAGAACCTGAAAGAACCCTATTGTAAATACATACATAAATACATGCTTACATAAATATACAAATTTTACGGCAAATTAAAATAAATTTTACTGCAAAGTTAAAATAACTCTGGAAATAATCATGCTATAGAAATCAACGAATAAATTTAATACAGCATCTGAAATAATTCTAGAAATATGGTGTGTTTTTGATCTCCAGGACATGATTTCGGGTAATATATTCGATTTTCAATAAGGAGTCAAAGAAATAGTTCTAATCCTGCCGATATATCGAATGGCATTCGATATTTGTACTTTGTATTTGATGCTTTGGTGAAAGCTCTTCAAAATCTCACCTATGCGTAATACATATTAATCGACAAATTGTAGAGATATTACTTAGTGCAATAACATTTTACAACACAGGGAGGATTTAAGGGCTATCTATTATTCCTCCGCCTATGCTTCTTTCCACATAAATAAAAATGTGCGTTTGGTGCAGCAGGAGTCGTCTGGAAAATTTTCGATAGAAATGAGGAACAAATATGAAGAACAAAGAGACTGTTCTGTAGAATATAGAAAGTTCGTGATTCCGAAAAGTTGTTCGATAGGAATCATTCTGAAAGCGATTATAACATATATTTATATACCATAACAATGGAGTTGCACTACTACTAATACTACTACTACTACTACTACTACTACTACTACTACTACTACTACTACTACTACTACCACTGCTGCTGCTGCTGCTGCGACTACTAACTGCAGCTGGTTTTTAAAAATTACCAGTTGTTCTTTACTTGGATGTCGGCAACAACAAATCAACAAAGGTTTCAAGTAGTGCCTTCTGCTGTGACACAAAGAGGCAATACACTCCTTTAGAATGCGAGCTGCACCCAACAATACTTTTTTCTGGAACACCTCGAACCATTTTGCAGCTCCAGTATTCTTTAATATGTTTTTAAAAGCCCCTGGAAGTTGCAGCTAACGATTCAATTACCACTGTTATCACCACTATTATTCTCATGCCCTACAACTTTCCTATCTCGCCCCGTAGTGGCTGGTATTTCTCAATCCTTTCTTTTTCCTTACATTTCATCCTCGGAACGCCTGGTATTGCAGCATCTTTTATCTTTGCTTATTTTTCAAATCTGTGGGTGGGCACGATATTTGGTCGTCTTGAGTCTATGACTTGGTCGCATTTCATGTATTTTTTAATCTTCGTTTTCCCTGAATCCCTCTGGCTTGTGTTCATATCGTTGTTCAGCTCTCTCAAGGTTTACATTGGTGCACAACAGCTAGTGGACATATCTGGGTACATTATCGCGCCTCCGTTTGTATTCGCGTTATGCGAGCTTACAACACTCACTTTCTGCAGTCATTCTATTCCAACGAATCTCATCTTTATTCTTTAAGAACTGACTCTATATTTAATTGTCCTGCCAAATTTTCTTCCTCTGCTCTCTCTCTCTCTTCTCTCTCTCTCTCTCTCTCTCTCTCTCTCTCTCTCTTTCTCTCTGGTTTTTCTTAAATTGTGTTAGAGACCCCTAACCATTGATGGATAAGGGCTTTGTCAACATCGGAATTATTAGCTCTCGTAGAGTATTTGCCAAGTGGAGGGTGCTCTTATTTATCAGTAATAATATCTAAAACAGCACTTTTTACACACGTCTGCACACGCTTTGCTTTTTTCTATGCTTATTTCGAGCACGTTTAATTCTGAGATTTGTTGTATTTGGAATTCATTTATATATTTTATTATATGTTTTATTACTGAGTATGATGATTTCTTATTTTCGTACTTCAAGTCAAGATTTCACAACCAGTCATCAGAGGTTTTTCAGGCCAATTGTAGCAATCTTCATTGTTAATTCCAGTTGTAACTGTCCACGGCTACCTACTTTTCTTGGCTGGTAAAGTCATTCTGTATCTACCTTGGGGGGGGGGGCATTCTATCATTATTATTATTATTATTATAATTATTATTATTATTATTATCATTATTATTATTATTATTATTATTATTATTATTATTATTATTATTATTATTATTATTATTATTATTATTATTATTATTATTTTTATTATTCTATGTTTGACTTTTGCTTTATACTTGTACAAGTTAGCTCCAAGTCTCACCCAGAGACCTCAAGTTCACGTTGTTGTTATGCCTAGTGTGCCATATCTTGGGTTGTTGTTTTTTGTTGTACTAGTGGATGTCTAAAAAAAAATTGTTTGTTTTAAACCTTGAGATTACATAGAAAGTATTTTGCGTAGGATATGAGCAGTTCCCATGAGCACTTTTGAATTTCTGCCATTTTGGGGTTTCCTGGTATCTGAGTTAGGTAGCAATCAGCCCCTTTTGCTATCATTCCCATGGCACCTATGACAACAGGTATTGTTTTAGTCTTCAGGTTCCACATTTTGCTGATTTCTATTTCAAGATCTTTATATTTGCTCAGTTTTTGGTAGGTCTGGACAGATACGTTTATATCGATTGTGACAGTCATATCAATGAGGAGGCATGTTCTTTGTCTGAAGTCTTTCAATATGATGTCTGGCCTATTTGCATCTATATTTCTGTCAGCTTGAATGGGGAAGTTCCAGAAGAGTGAAATTTTGTCACTTTCAAGCACTGGGGGTGGTTTGTGTTCCAACCAATTTTTTTTCATGGGGCAAATCCAGGTTGTTGCAGATTACCCAGTGAATATATTGTGCCGCTCTATCATGCCTGTTGAGATACTCTGTAGGCGCTAGAAGACTGCACTTGGAGACAACATGATCAATGGTTTCATTTTGTTGTTGACATACACGACATGTTGGGCTACTGCCGTTCTTTAATATGTTGGCCTGGTAGTTTCTTGTTAGTAGGCATTGATCTTGAGCTGCTGTGATAAACTCCTCTGTTTCAGATTTTAAGCCATAGACCATTAGCCAATGATGGGTCAGGACTTTGTCAACATCTGCATTATTCGCTCTCTTTGGGTATTTGCCATAGAGAGGTGTTTCTTGCCATTTATCATTCAGAATATCCAAGGCCGCAGTTTTAGCACAGGTTTTCATGCGCTTAGCTTTTTCTGTGCTTGTTTCTTGTATGTCTATCTCTAATTCCGAAATTTGTTGTATTCGGAATTCACTTAGATATTCCTTTGCCTGTTTTGTTACTGAGTATGATGCTTTCTTGTTTTCATGTTTTGAAACAAGTTTTAAGATCCAGTCCTCAGAGTTTTTCAGGTAGCTGTCTAGACCAATTGTAGCAATCTTAATTGTTATTGCCAGTTGTAAAAGTCCACGGCCTCCCTCTTTCCTTGGCAGATAAAGTCATTCTGTATCTGCCTTAGGGTGTTGCATTCTATGCATTGTCAACAGTTTTCGTATTTTATTATTATTATTATTATTATTATTATTATTATTATTATTATTATTAGTATTATTATTATTATTAGTATTATTATTATTATTATTATTATTATTATTATTATTATTATTATTATTATTATCATTATTATTATTATTATTATTATTATTAATTATTATTATTATTATATCATTATTATTATTATTATTGATGTTGTTATTATTATTATTATTAACCTATTATTATGTAAAATCTGGTTTCATTGATTGTATTAAGAAATATCCTATATTTCCTTAATAATCAATTATATTTTGCTTTCAACATTAATATATATTTCTATCTGTCGAAATTAATATTTGCCAATATTGTCGTCTGGATGAATAATTTTATATTTTTCTGTGTCATTTTTATTGCAGTTTTATACAAGAATCATTGAAATAAATAAGTTAATGATGATGTTGTTATCGATACTTTTGAAAAATTGTTTGCTCCCGAACTTCCTTATATTATTTATCAAATAGGAAATCACATGGTTCTTGTGTCATGTCTTTGTCAGTGGATTACATTGTGTCTATTGATAACAATTGTGAAATATTTTCAATATTCACACACCAAACTTTCAAAATTCACCTTTCTTCGTTAAACTTTAAAAGTAATATATTTTTCTGAGTTATGTAAATCTACTATGAGATTCAGTACACAATTTTCTTATTTCTTTAGTGCACTTGTCCGTGTAGTAAGTTTTACATTGTAGTTCACATCTATTATAGATTTTCAATAATTTTTATCATTTCAAAGTGTTCTGACTACTATAACTTTTTATGTTCCATTATATATACGCACCAGCATGTATATACACACGCGTGATTCCTTCTTTGTATAAATTTTTACGCACATACATGTAAAACATTCTCTTTATTTCTCTCTCTCTCTCTCTTTGTCTTTCTCTCTCCCTTTATGCATGCATATATGCAATATATAGAATATATACAATATCCGTATGCATCTCACTTCTATGTTCATTCCTTCACTTCCTTCTCTATTTATTATCTGCTCTACAAAAATTATGACTTAAACATTTTCTCGCACCGTCTCTGGTGAAGGGATATATTTAAATATCCCGAAAACAGCTGTGAGACTATTCATACTATTCACAGCCTTAGACTTTTTTTTATACTGTCAATTTATATATAAAAACACATGAGTGTATACATACATACATATATATACGCACATACATACATACAGACACACACACAGACACACAGACACACACACACAAACACACACACACACACAAACATATTTTTTTGATTTTTCCAGTTCCAGCTCATGAGCTGTGGCCATGCTGGGGTACCGCCATTTAAAAGAACAAGGGGACACCCGGGTGTTATATATATATATAAAAGAATGTTTTGCGTTATAAGATAAAAGACCAAGGCTGTGTAGATAGAGCATTTATAGATGCATATAAAGCATTATAGAGCATTTATACATGCTATCTATAAATGCTCAAATACCTACACAGCCTTGGTCTTTTATCTTATTACGCAAAAAATTCTTATATACACACGCTGACATAGAACCAACGTTGAACCCTTTATTCGTAATATTACCGAATCTGGAACATAACTATGGTCTGTTTATAGCACTTATTCAGCATTACCTGACACCTTTGTGTCTGAAGGACACAACTATCTCTTATGTATCTACATATATAAACATTTGAATGTATACATTCATGTAGAGAAATCGAACGCTTAAAAATAGAAAAAAACAATCAACAGTTTGGTGTGCATATGAAACGTAGTAGTTTGACGTTCGGTAAAAAGACAAAGTTTTTAACGTTTTGAGCATTGCTCTTAGTCAGAAAGGAAAACGGATTAGTTAGGAAAAGGACAAATATCACCAACAACACGTGTGTAATTACATTAAAATCCTGAGAAGTCAGAAAGATAGGCCATTTCCATTGCAGTACTCAATCTGAGCTTTAATCTATCTACGTTTCTTGCACTGTAGTCTTCCGATTTCTAAAATCCAGGTGTCATAGAGATAAAGGCATTGTGTGCGCTTACCGATAAACTTTTTCTTTATCTACATATTGTGTATATGTGTATATGTGTATAAATGTGTGTGTGTGTTTGTGTGTCTTTACTAATTCGGTTTCCGGTTTTTCAACCTTCCACCTTTGACATCAACTTCTTTCTCGCCTTTTCTCGTATTTTCTCTCATCCTATCGTCCAGTTGTGTTATAGTATGCTGTCGTTTTTTTTATATATTGCATTAAACTATTAGTAGCTCATGAAAATATATGGTACGTTTAGTAAATAATATTTATCTATCACCAGATGGGGAATGCTATTTTGTTGAACTTACCATCACGGGCGTAGGAGTAGCTGTGGGGTAAGTAGCTTGCTTACGAAGCACATGGTTCCGGTTTAAGTCCCATTGCGTGGTACCTTGGGCAAGTGTCTTCTGCTATAGCCTCGGGCCGACCCAAAGCTTGTGATTAGATTTGGTAGACGGAAACTGAAAAAGACTATTGTATATATGTATATATATATATATATATATATATATATATATATGAAATTATAACAATGAGGGTTTTTGCAACAGGTTGCTAGACCACATACCGAAATTATTAGAAATAGCAGCCAGACGACTGTTATTTCTTTTACTACAAAAATATGTCCCACAGACAACAGTATTTGTAACTCACTATGGCAAAAAAAACGAAGAAAAACAACGAAGTCAAACTGTGTCCGGTCAAGTATGGACGCATACGTTTCTGGATTAAAATCAGAGATTCATTTCCTTCAACAACATAATATTCCGATAAATAAAACTGAAAATGCTAGGAAATCTTCCCACCATAGTCCGAACAGGCGACATCGGACATATAGAAGCTGACCAGCATATCCATATTTATATAGACAAGTGAATTCGTATCTCCCTCCAGAATTTCTCCCACGAAGGTCACAAATAATACTATATATATATATATATGTGTGTGTGTGTGTGTGTGTGTGTGTGTATGTGTGTGTGTGTGTATGTTTCTGTGTCTGTGTTTGTTCCCTTCCCCAACATCGGTTGACAATCGATGCTGGTGTGTTTACGTCCCCGTAACGTAGCGGTTCGACAAAAGAGAACGATAGAATAAGTACTAGGCTTACAAAGAATAAGTCCTGAGGTTGATTTGCTCGACTAAAAGGTGGTGCTCCAGCATGGCCACAGTCAAATGACTGAAACAAGTAAAAGAGTAAAAGAATATATATATATATATATATATATATATATATATATGTATACGTATGTTTGTGACTTGTTTATGTGTGTTTTTCTGTGTGTGAGTGTGGGTGGCGGCTTAGTCTGTGTGCATTCTTGCGATTGTTTACTTGTTTGCATGTGTAATGCGAACATGAAGATACATTTACCAAGTAGTGTATCGCGTCTTAAACGTAATATAGTTACAGAAACAGATCTGTTATTTGAAAGAAACGATGGGTAGCCATGCTATTATGAATCTTCTCCACCTTCATTTTGTGCTTACTGCGATGCTAGTAATGATTTTAAGCCACGCATTTGTATCCACTTCAGTAACTCATCGTGATAACATTATGTTGCATTTTTTTTCGACAGGCTTTTGCAAAGCTACATCAATGTGTAACGGTACTAATAACGGTGTTACCTACAAAGAAAAACTAGGTTCATGCAGATATTTTTTGTAGTCGACATTAAAATGAATAATTTCAAAAGCAAATTTTACGAGAGAGATATGGAAATTGTGACATCCTAAACACACACTCTCAGTGAAAAACAGTCAGTAACCACGCCCATTCATGAATATTTTAAATGCAAAGCGAAAAACTAATGTCTTGTACAATAGAAATAAATCATTCAATAATTATACATAATTTCAGTTCTTCAGACAATTTTCAGACAAGGCAGTTCTTGTGGTCGATTCTAATTAGTAACTTGTTGTCATATGACCGGGCTTGGGACAGCGTGCGACGTTGTTTTACTCTGTATTATGGGAACAAATGCACTACAGGATATCGAAGTGATGCCTTTCAACTGGAGAGGTGTCTTCAGTCTTAGAAATCATAGCACATATCCAAAGAGGAATATCTGCGAAAACAGCAATTCTACAATAACTTACTCCGTTAAGAAATATAACATTGAAACTGGAAAATGTCAAGGTTTAAAATTTCAGAATTAAATAACCCATTAAAATATGAATTGGCCCTGTTACTGGTGATCAGAGTTTGGGAATCCATGTTAACCCTACATTTTCAGAAGAATTGGAAAAGATAAGAAGAATGTTTCCTTTATATTTTCCTTAATGTCACTTTTGTCTTAATTGCTGTGTCTAGTTAGTTGGACGGTTTTTTTTCTTTCAACAAGCTGATGAGACATGGAGATACGTATTGTTTTGGAGTATCTGCATCCAAGATTTGCAAGACAAATCTGCTCCGAGAAACAATGAACATTAAAAGGAAATTAGATAACACAAAGTATATGCCGATAGTGTCCTTTATTCCGCCATTATCACTCATTCTATCACAACCAACTCTCACAAAGTGGTGAGCATACTTTAGTTAGAAATTGTCACTGTAGCATAATAGTGTTCGTGTTGCTCATTTGTCGATGCTGGAGTTGTTTTCAGATATTTCATCAAAACGTATTATCACCTTATAATATATAAAAAAAAAACAATGGTGGTAAATTTCACATTATAGGACTAAGCGTTACGCGAAGTAATTCAGGAATGCATTACTACCGTAGCGACAAAAATTCATTGAAATGTTTCAGCTGTTCCTGACTGTTGGCAAAACGTATATAAACAAACTAAAATAGTTGGGGGTTTGTGAGCATATATGCTTCGACGTGTCAATGGACTTTCTGATTGAAATTGAGTATTCGGTGTATAAAATTACTTCTAATCTGCCCACAGTATTCTATAACATTTTGATTACTTGCACTCATATCAGCATAATGATTTACATGCAGACATATGAATACACACACTCACATGCACGCGTCCTCAAATATACACACATACATACACATACATATATACTGTTAAACGAAGAAGTGGTTCACGAACCTAGAATTTTCGTTTCGGCTCACTGTCGACATGAATATACTTCAATCCAGCTAACTACCAACGTCGAAAACTATAGCGCATTCTCTCCAAGAACTACTGACAATGTACTTATCACATTACAATCACCACCGTCATCATCATCGTCATCATTGTCACCAACGTCGTCATCATCATCAGCAGCAGCAGCAGCAACATCTCCATCACAGCACTGATACATTTTCATTCCAAGAAAAACGAGAGCATAAAACTGAAAATTGGGGTGTTTTATGGGATGGTCTACATGAGAGATGAGGTGTATTCAAGCAAATGTAGCGTATGAGTAACTAGTAACAAAACCAACCACTGGATAACACACCGAGGCTACCACTAATTCAGTGAAACTCGCATTATCAACCACTTATACACCATTGTAATAGCAATTTGAAAGCTACCTCTACAGTAGCCGAACGTATTCATTTGCATAAAACCCAGAACATCAACTATGGCAATGAACGAATCATATCCAACCTGGCTAAAGATCATCCCTGTAAGGTTAATGTGCGTCCATAGAATATGTGCCTCCGGAAAAAAACTGGAGATCCTTTATCCACCTATCTAAAAGGCGCAATGACCTCGTAGTGTGTAAGGAAAAAACAAAGGATCGCATGCAGGATACGAGTCAAATAATACTAACAATGACAATCACTGAAAATCAAAGAGATTTAAATATTTCTTGCAGGACATTGATGATGGAAAGGGCATAATTACATGACGTTTCTCTGCACCTTTTAGCTAATTATGAGTGCAATTTATATGACGTATGATGTATATTGAACATCATACGTTATATTTTTCTGCATAATAATTGTTATTGCTATATAGAGAAATATAAACAGAAACATTAATTATAACTAAATATATACATATATATGTAAAGGTATTTGTGTATGTGTGCACAGTGACCTCGTGTGTACCGTTGGAGATTGTTTTCCTCTGTCTTCCCTTCTCTGGATCTATCCTTCTCCTATGTTTCCGACGAAGAGCTCCGCTCGAAACGTTAAACCCTCCTTCTTTCCTTCTTCCCTGATCGTCCAATAATACTATATTTGTTCCACGTCCTCGCATTGTTGTGTGTTCTTGTTTGGATTAACTTTATATATATATATATATATATTATATATATATATATATATATATATATATATATATATATATATATATATAATCAAAATATGCAACAAGGAACTCCAGAAGTAATAGGTTCTGGTGCTTTCAACTTAAGTACCATATTCATCTGAATGTATATATATATATATATATATATATATATATATATATATATATATATACTCAAATAATTTCTCACACCGTCTCTGATGAAGGGATATCCGTAATATCCCAGAAACAGCTGTAAGACTCATTATAAAAATATACTGAAAACTCCTCACAGCCTTGGATTTGTTATCTCATTCTGTTTAATAGATATGTGTATGTGTGTTTGTATATCTGTTTATATATATATATATATATATATATAGATATATATATATATATATATATATATATATATATATATATATATATATATACATACATATATATATATATATATAATATATATATATATATAATATATATATATATATATGTATATATATATATATAAATGATCATATATATAAATGAACGTATATACACAAATATATATAAATATGCATATATAAACATACAGCTTCGAAATTATTGAATGTTATTTTGACGATTGTTTCTGATATGCTGCTATGAAATAAAGCAAATAATACATATTTAAAATGTATTTCGATATAAAATAAAAATATTGTTGTTTGCTATTTTCTCCATTACTTGGCAAATTTCTCTCGATAATGGTAAAATATCACGAAGTAAAATAACAAGTATATTATAGACAAAAAATCATATATTTGAACAATCTCAAATCATTTTAAAATTTTTTTGCAAATTTTATATAAATAACAGTGTTTCCGTATCGTATTATTTGACAAATATCTCTACAATGCATCTCGCCCATTATTTATATTGTATAATTTTATTCTTTTGCACAATACTAAATGTCACTTCCTATAGATATCAATGCATCTGTTTACTTTAAATTAAATACATTTATACCTCTATAAATATAGATAGATAGATGAATACAGACATATGTATATATGTGTATCTACGTAATGATGATGCATATATATATATATATATAATATATATATATATATATATATATATAAACTAAATACATCTCTTGAAAGCTGACATATATTCAAGTATAATGAGTAAAGGAAAGAAACGAAAGAGTGGCTTTATATTTCCTCTTTTCTCTCGTAGAAGTATCAATAGAATTAATCATTGAATGTGCTTACTTCTCTGAAATCCTTAATAGTGCATGCACACTCTCGCGCGAGCGCAAACATAAGCATACACACACACACATACATTTCCTTTAAAAAATCCCGGAAAATCTTCCTGCAGCCGGATATGTCGCCGTAAACGATAACTCACTCCTCTTGTGGATCATTTTGTCCGATTCTTCATTTGAATGAGTTTGCTAGGTGGTGCTATTAAGTTAGACATGTGTATATAAGTACATACATACACACACACACACACACACAAACAGACACACAAGAACAGGAACACACACTTCTATTTATATGTATATACAGATATATATATATAAATTCAGGGTGAATACTTGATAATTGTATATTAATCAAAATAAAAACATGATGCCAAGGATTTAGCGGTACATATGTTTCGGGCCTTTATTAGACGGTTTTATAACAATGCATAATGTGTGTCTATAGCCTTCTTCAGCCGCGTACAATTACTACTTCAAGGACATGTATTACATTATGAGTTTTACGTTGGGGATGCAAATCCTCATAGTCGCGTACGACAGAGTGGGGCACCAACACAAAATCGAAGCGTCCATCCCGTCTTTCACTCGCTGTAGAATATATATATATATACATACGATCGCTTCGCACTACATCATTTTATTAAATGCTGTAATACTTACAACATTTAATAAAATGATGTAGTGCGAAACGATCGTACCAAATTACCGAAGTTATTCTTTTTGCTTATTTTGATTATAATTACCCCATGGACTTATATGCATAACACCATACAAAATTCTGGTGCATCTAAATTCAGTACCATATTCATTTGAATCTACATTTTGCTGAAATTATATATATATATATTTATATATATATATATATGTGTGTGTGTGTATGTGTGTGTGTGCATATTTATGTGTGTATGTGTGCATATTTATGTGTGTGTGTGTGTGTGCATATTTATGTGTGTGTGTGTCTGTAAGGAGCAAAGTTGCTGGATAATCAGTACATACCACGTGGCAAAATTATGAAGTGAAAATATGTGTAAAGGAATATAACAAGCGGACGATTAATGCCTTCGTTTCACGTAGTTTTAATATCTTTTTATAAAAAATATGTATATACATATTTTTTGAGTGGTAAAAGTTTCATAACATATATAGTGAAAACCAACCGGTTTTTACTATTTGAATTACCTTTCCAAGGGATATTATGAAGCAATCATTACTTAAGTCAAATAAATCACGCCATTTCCGATAACTTGAAAAGTAAGAATGAATGAAGAGAGTGAATAAAGGCCGTCAATAGGTGGCAAGGGGGGCAACTACAGCCTCAGTGTTATTGAATAGGGGTAAATAAATTTGATTTTGAAATAGCAGCGTGTAAGGATCAGGTGGTCAAGTTTGTATATTAAAGTGTGTTCTGTGCTTTTGTATGAACAGGTTTTCTTTGGGCGTTCTTGTAAGGAGATTGAATATTTGCATTGGTATGATGGAAAAATATGGAAATTTGGTGTTTCATTTCTTGCGCATCTGTCAACACCCCAACACAAGAAGACTTAAAATTAAGCTCGATTAAAGAGGGCCCAACCTGTGAAACATACCCCAAAGCAATTTCCTGGATATACTATTGAAACCTTTCCTCAGATACATTAAAAGTATAATTAGAGACGATTTGGATATGCTAGAGCATCTACCGAAAACCACCAACGAGGAAGTACAATTAGTCTCCGTCGATGTCATCAACCTCTACACTAACATTCCACAGGACTACGGAATAGAGGCAATACAATTCCGGTTAGAAAAATAACCCCGAAGTTCTCCTGGACTGCATGAACCAGACTTTTGTCGTTGAATATCTGAAGTTCATCCTACAATGCAATGACTTCCTATTCGATGAAACATATTACCGCCAAAAAATGCGGTGTTGCTATGGGAATAAAAGTAGTGCCTGGTCTTGCAAACCTAATAATAGGTTTCTTTGAATCTATCCTATATGAATTTTCCCTCCAAAAATGTGGACCCCCATTCCACCAGGACTACATGAACTAAAGGGTAAGCTCATCAGCAGGAACCACCCTCCATCACTAATTGATATAGGCTTTCAGCATGCTCTACACCCAGTATCCATGAATTCGGACATCCCAAACTAAAGAAGGATTTACAACCAAACCCCTACCATCCATCTCCAAACACAATCTCCTTAACAGTGAAGCCTTCGACACCCTTCTCCAGAACATTCCTATTCTAAAAAGAGATCACAGAAAGAATTTAATCCTCCAAACGCCCAGCATCATAAGGAGCAAAGGACCACCCAAGTCAATGAAAAGTCTCCTTACACAAGCTCAAGTACACTCGGCAGCAACATTGAAACCGCCAGGGAAAAAATGCGGAAAACCTAAATGTCAACCGAATTTAGGGATCATAGTTCTTTAAATAAAGTCAACGTTTTCCAATGTAAACCAACTTCAGATGCGCTTCGGAAAATATAATCTATGTATTAACTTGCTCGGAGCATAGAAAACAATACATAGGCCAGACCAAACACAGGTTACGCCATAGGATGACCCTAGATAGATGCTAGATTAAAATTCGAGAATACAGGAAAATGGCATTTAGCAAATACATCGACAATTGCACCACTAACGAAAACCCAACTACAGAATTCTTCCACTCTATCAATTCATGGACGATGCAACCCATTGCGTGGCACCTTGGGCAAGTGTCTTCTACTATATCCTCGGGCCGACCAAAGCCTTGTGAGTGGATATGGTAGACGGAAACTGAAAGAAGCCCGTTGTATATATGTATATATATATATGTATGTGTTTGTATGTGTTTGTGTGTCTGTGTTTGTACCCCCCCCCAACAGCTTGACAACTGATGCTGGTGTGTTACGTCCCCGTAACTTAGAGGTTCGGCAAAAGGAGACCGACAGATTAAGTACTAGGCCAACAAAGAATAAGTACTGGGGTCAATTTGCTCGACTAAAGGCGGTGCTCCAGCATTGCCACAGTCAAATGACTGAAACAAGTAAAAGAGTAAAAGAGTAAAAAGCGTAATATACATATGTATATATATGTATATATGTCTTTTATTTATAATATTATGCACACACACACACACACACACACACACACACACATATATATATATATATATATATATATATATATATATATATATATATGTATATATATATATATATATATAAAGAGAGAGAGAGAGAGAGAGAGAGAGAGAGAGATAGGAGTGAGGTGAAAGATGAAAGAGACAGTGTAGGGTTGATATCATTTCGGGTATAGGAGGTCCTTTACAAAATGGTAGCGTTTCACATATTGAATTCATATGTTCATATTGTTGTGAATGGTCAGGGACACTTCTATGACCTACTTTGCTTGGGGTGGAGTCTGAAAGTCTGGAATACAAAATTATAGTCCTTTGTTCACGGAAGGTGATGGCTTTTGGAAGGACCCCTACCCTTTTGCCGGTCAAGGAAGGGTCAAAGAAACTACTTTATAAAAGCAGGAGCTGTGAATCTAAGTACATCAGTTCCGGCCGGAGAGATTAAGAGACAGTAAGTATTTGGGATTCAAGGCGAACGGTTGGCCGGAAACTCTGCTAGAGACGAGTCAGTCGAGGACAGAGCAAGTAACAGGTTGTTTTCTGCTGTGACAGATGAAAGACAGGGAGGGTTAAGGAACTAAGAGACTGCAGCGAGGGGGCTTGGCAATCACAGTAGTAATTGTCTGAAATTGTTGCAGACGGAAAAGGAACGCCCGGTAAAGTTTTGTTTGTGTTTAATTATATTTTGATATGTGAAGAAAAAGAAGGAAAGAATTGTGGTATTTATGTAAAAGGAATTGTATTGATACGTGTTACGAAAAAAAGAGAAAGAAGAAATGAGACAGTAAAAAAGAATCGATGTATCGAAATGTGAAAGAACTCTGAACTTATTTGTCTACGAACATTGTATATGCCTTTAATGTGATTTGCAACAGAACTGTTGTCTCCGGACTGTTATATTGTATCTCCATGTTTAAATGCTTTGATCTGTGGTATGATATATTGACTTGTTGTTTAATTCGACGTGTACTCTTGAAATGCTGTTGTTATTGCATTTGATGTGTTGTTACTTGCTTGTAGTTACCTGATGTATCTTTAAATGTATTTGATGTTGTAATAGTCATATAAACTAGTACGTTAAATGTGAGCCAATTGCCTTTTTTGTGTCTCTCTCGATTGCCTCTGTGTCTCTTCCTGCGGCTGTTGTTGTAGTTGTTGTATCTCTCTCCTCTCCGAGTTTCCGTGGCGAACATTCGCTGATCGAACGGGCCTGTGTGAGGGATTCCGTAACAGCTTTCGTTCGACGGAGGTCCCCCCTCGTAACAATATGTTTAACAGGGTTTCTATCACAACGGTTACTTAAAATTCAGTCGGTGTTATTTTAGCATAAAGATACTAAAAACAGCCACTGTATATTTTTGCATACTTAGTCTATCTGTAATCTTGTGCAGTATGTTATTAAAACACAAGTTATTGTGGGATAAGCAAAGGAAATTTAGTTTTTCAATTTTACTTTCAATACCAAAATTATATGAGTTGAATTTTAATATTATTTCTGCTTACGGCTTTGATCGTTGGAATTATGTTTCGTAAATTTATTTTATACTCACTGGTACATAGCAATGTTTTTGGCATTCTCGCTTTTGTCGTATCAATCGTCCATTTTTTCAGAATAATTTAAAATGAGGTGAAATATTTTACACTGCCTATTTGATATATTCACCTGGAGACATAAAAATAGATATATATTCATAGGAATGTATCGTAATATACTGTCCACATATTGAAATATGGGTGACGAGATTTCTATATCTCCAAATATTTACATTTCAGTTTATGTTATCTTTTTATTATTCTTATTTATTTATTTTTTTTGCAACACTGTTCTTTCCGATACGAAAATAAACTTCGACATTTTCTGTGTCTTCATTCGAAAAAAAAATATCACTCTCTGTTTTATTCATTGTAATGTCACTGTAAGCTCTTTTCACGCTCAGCTTTTCTATTTAGTATTCTTTGGTTGCGAAAAATATGCATATACAAGAATTTTCAGTCTATAAAGAAGTTTAAGTCTCCTGTATAAGTATTTGTGTGTGAACGTGCGTGTATGTGAGCTTGTGTTCGCATGCGGTATGTATGTACACGCGAGTGATATGTGTTTCATGTGTATATTATGTGTGTGATGTGTGTGTGATATGTATGTTATGTGTGTGTGGTGTATATGATGTGTGTACGTGTGCGGGTACGTGTCTATGTGTGTGATGTATATGTGTGCTGTGTGTGTGTATCTGTGTATGTATAATCCGCGCGGATACCGTATTAGTTATCAATTCATTTCCAGTAAACGACTAACCACAACGATAAATATTTAACGTCTGTCACTACAATTTTTTGTTAGTCACCCTCAGAATAGATTCGATGGGTGATTCTGTGTACGCTTCGCTAGACGGTAAACAGTGTCTACAGTATATATTATTAATAATAAAGAGTATGCAAAGTTGTATATTAAAGAAATTTATTTTATATTTATAAACATATTAAAATGACCAACAGGTGCTTCCGCTGCAGCTACAACTGGTTGTTGCATCGACTTTATTGATCTTATTATTATGATTATCGTTACTATTTGTATTATTATCATTAATTATAATGATAATAATAATAATAATAATTATAATAATGATAATAATAATAATAATAATAATAATAATAATAATAATAATAATAATGATAATAATAATGATAATGATGATGATGATGATGATGATGATGATGATGATAATAATAATAATAATGATAATAATAATAATAATAATAATAATAATAATAATACCGGCAGATGACAACGTGTCTCTGAAAGAAATGGAGAAATAGAGGTAACTAGAATGTGGAATCTGAAAACAGAAACAATTCCTATCATAGTAGGTGCATTAGGCATGATAAAAAATATTCAGACAAATACATAACAAAAACACCAGGAATTACAAACACATATAACATACAGAAAATTGCACTACTAGGTACTGCACACATCCTACGCAGAACACTTTCCATACAATAACCATCACAGCATCACAACAAATCACAGCACATACCCAAGGCACACAGAGCTGCGCTCGGTAGTGAAGTGAAAGCACGCTATAAAAATAAAACTACTGAATCATAATAATAATAATAATAATAATAATAATAATAATAATAATAATAATAATAATAATAATAATAATAATAATTATAATAATAATAGTAATAATAATAATAACAGTAATAATAGGTGCAGAGGCCTTATACAGGTAGAAAACTATTACCAGATAAACAACATAAGGCTACAAAAATACAAAAATACCTACTTCACAAGCAAGGATGAGACCAAAGGATTTTAATTG
This sequence comes from Octopus sinensis, assembly GCF_006345805.1. NCBI lineage: Eukaryota > Metazoa > Mollusca > Cephalopoda > Octopoda > Octopodidae > Octopus > Octopus sinensis. Next base: position 119,763,480 of record NC_042997.1, on the reverse strand, counting down.
CAGCTCAAGACCAACGTCTCCACACCAGAAATTACCAATAATATGTAATGAAAATAAATACAAGTAATTGCAGAATATGTGGGGATCGTGATGAATCAATAAATTATATTGTCTGTAGCCGCCCAGTCCTGACTAAAAAAGAATTAATTCACCCACAACAGAGTTGGGAATTATATACAGTGGAAGCAAAAAGATGTATAGGCACACGCCAGGAAAGGTCACAAAATGAGAAAGCAAGCGTACTTTGGGATATGACAATACACCCAGATAGAGAAATTACGGTTAATATGCCGAATACAGTTGTCAGAAAAAATGTTTTGTGATCGATGTATAAATACTAATATATGACAATATTTCTCTGAAAGAAACGATGAAACTTTCAAAATACAAAAATTTGAAAATAGAGGTAACTCAAATATGGAGTCTAAACGCAGAAACAATTCTTAATATATAGTAGGCGTATTAGGTATGATAAAAATTATTCAGATAAATACATAGCAAAAACATCAAGACAAAGTAGCATATATATAACATACAGAAAATAGTATATATATAACATAGAGAAAATAGCATAATAGGCACCGCACATATCCTACGTAAAAACACTTTAAATATAGTAAAAATAAGAGCATCGCAACAAATCACTGCACGTATCCAAGGCTTACATAGCTGCGCTCGGTAGTGTAGTGAAAACACGTGATACAATTAAGACTGCTGAATAATGTTACTTCTATGCATCTAGCCACTCTACGATACCAGCATAACCGAGGAGTATTTTGATCACATGTCCAACCGTATCTATACAAATCCCCCTCTTCTCTCTCTCTCTCTCTCTCTCTGTATATATATATATATACATATATATGCACATTGTTGTTTTTTCTAGGTCTCTCGCTTATACATCAATAATCATTATAATATGAATGTATCACTAACACATGTCCATTGGCGGAGCTCTGTCAAAAAGTAAAGGCTATTAAGACGGACCCATCTCTTAATTTCTCTCCTGAAACGCATTGAACGTTGCACAGATTACCATGATTACAATGAAATGGTTTATTTATAATTTACACAAACTACTATGCAACACTCTTCTGAACGAATGCAGCACACACTTCGCCAGCACAAAGTGCAGCAAGAGTTGGAATAGAAACTTACTTGAACCGATCAGACATCGCAGAATAATAGTGGTGACGAACTTTAAAGTGCATAGGTTAAGATGCAAACTCATATCACCTGTTAACTTAAGATAGCAGCAGCAGACAAGGAAGTGGATCCTCGAAGAAAATAGGCTCGTGATGCTGTGCTACTCAGAAAGTGAACCTAATAGAAAGGGTTATAGAAAACGGATGTCACACTTTGGGTAGAGGAGGATATGTTTAAGATCACTGACCAAAGCATAGTGGATCAAGCTCAAGCTATTAGAAGAAATGGATACTATAATTGGAGGTGGAAAAGGTCACAAGAGAATTGGAAAAGAAAGACCTGAGAGTAGGAAAGACAAAAAACAACATAAGAGATACAGTTCAAACCAAAGAAGAACCTAAAGGAACTAACAATAATACTACCAATAAGGAAGGGACAACTGGCAAACTGCTAGATTTCATTAGATATCAGAACAGAATAGATTACAATCAACAGACTAGATTAATTGAGACAGACTTAGAGAGATTTTATAACCAAATGAATTGTGGAGAAGAAAGTACTGAAGATGAGAATCCTTCTGCAGAAAACGCTGGAGAGTTTGAGACTAATATTTGGGATAAGCCATTCAATTTTAATGGAGATGCTGTACGGTTAAATAAAGTGAGGGAAGAAGTAGTGAGTGAGAAGCAGCCAGATATGTACTACCCTAGAACAAGCATTAAGAACCAATTACATCAACTACAGAATAGACAACACATCAGAAGTCTTCTATATTCGCATCTTCATGGAGTCTTCTATATTTTGGGCACTCGGTAACGATGGACCGTACCGTTTCACATCTTTCATCACACATTTGATATTTGTCGCTGTCAGTAGTGTTATCTATTGCGCACTTCACATCTTTAACGCTTGCTTATGAGCTGTGCATACGAGTGCTTCAGTCTTTAGCTTCAAGTCACTCATCTCCATACATAGCCACTGGTCCTCTCTATCTGTCTTTGCATTCACACCGCTTGTAAACTAACCGTACATTTTTTCCTTCCGTGCTTTTCTTTTTTTTTTCTTCATTTCTTGCTCTCATTTTACTTTTGTTCTACAATTTTCAGTTTTAATAACACCGGTCTTCTTTGTATGTTTTAACAATGTCTCCACAACATCTTTTTGCATACCAGCCTAAGCTGCTTTTGTCTGATGCCATACAGTCCTGGTTACTGATCAAACCTTCCCTACCCTTTCTTCTGGACAAGTACAGCCTATTGGTGTTACTCTTTGTGTGGAACACTCCGTGTACTGTTAACATTTTTCTGGTCTTGGTATCCATTTTCTTCACTTCTCTTTTTTGCCATTTTATAATTCCCGCTCCATATCGATCTGATTCTATCGTGCACGCATTAACTGCTTAGATATTCTTCCATCCAGTCAATTTTTATCGAAACAGCAATCTTAGTCTTCATAAATTCTCCATCCTCATATGCTTTCTCACATTTACATTATCTCGTTGGACTCTAATTCACCGTTTCATTTTGTTCACCTCATTTATCAGTATCGTCAAGTCATATCTTTCTGCATAACTCCTTTTGGATTACTCTGCCTAGGTTGTTATGACTTTTCTTATAATCTTTCTGTGCCATAATACTACATTCATTTACTATATGAGTCACATTTTCCTGATTTTATTATTATTATTATTATTATTATTATTATTATTATTATTGTTATTATTATTATCATTATTATTATTATTATTATAGAATGGGATCAGGAGCTCGCAGCCCTCTACCAGTCGTGCAATTGGATCAGTGGTCGTTTTGCTTTAGGAATTTATAGAGGATTAGTGGCAGGGAAGTGCGACGACATTCTAGGCCTGAAATTGGTCGCCGATAAGATCTTACGGGTTGGTAACTATCATGGAAAATTTCCAGATGTCCTTTGCCAGGCAGGGGTATGCTTCCATTTCGAGATAAACTGTACAGGTATGGAACTGTAGTCAGACGGATTTACCCGAAATGCGCTCCGAGTGACGAAAGCATTCTGCTCCCCCTCGTCCAGTCTCCAGAGATTTTAATATAGGCATTAGCCTTTTGCTAAATAAACCATATGTTTCTACGTTAAAATCAGACATACTAGCTGCTGGTGTTACCCAAACCATCTAATGTTTCAGTAGTCAGTACTACTGACGCCTACAAAATATCAAACATAATTTAGCTTCGTGATTTTAGTGACGGTCACAAGGCAGTTACCTCCCCTTTCAATGTTGACATAGTGTGTACTTCTTACAGCATTAAGAGATTTTAACGCTTATTCTAGCAATATAGGTGCGCCGGCACTCTGTAGGTTACAGTTATAGTTATCTTTTTGTAACCCATTGCACATGACTGTCTATATTAATGTTTTTGTATACACATATGGAGTGACAGAAGTAAAACCGGATCCAGCCGAATCGAGCGGTCTCTACTGATGAGGCCACAGAATATGACCGAAACTGACCTTTCGGTATAGGGAATTTCTCAACCGGTGTTTTTAGGCGATGGCAATTCCTGTCAGTATTTATGTATACAATTATGTGCTTTACCTACAGCATTAGAACTTTTTATCCCTTATTTCTGGCAAGGTAGGTATTCTCTATACTCTAGTCATAATTAATGCCAATTAGAGTTTTTCTTCTTGGTAATACATTGCACACGGCTATCTATATTAATTTTTTGTGTGTGTGCAAATGCGTGTGTATATATATATACAGAAAGAGATGTATGTATATATATACGCATAAACCGACGCGTGCATGTATATATATATATACATATATAATATATGTGTGTGTGAGTATGCATATAATATTATATATATACATACATATGCATATATATATATACATACATATATATACATACATATATATATATACATATATATATATATATATATATATATATTATATATATATATATATATATATATATATATATATATATATATGTATGGATATATACATACACATTTGTACACATGCGTAGAGATACAATATTTATACACATACATGAGAGTCTCTCTTACTCTGTGTGTGTGTGTATTAAATGTAAGAAGTGGTTGGTTAGACAGAGAGAGGGCCTGATAGATTTAACTGGATTGAAAATGCTTTGGGTGTTGCAATCATAGAATACATCCATCACATTTTCAGTCAACTGAATTTATCGTACCTTCTCTATAAGTGATTAGATTCTGCACACTTAGCCGACGGCTAAACGATATCTATAATGGACTTTGATCAATAGAGTTTTGTTAGTTTTCAATCATTTCTATGGAAATAAAGAAGTTAAGTAATATTACTTTAACTTACATGATATCGACCTATCGACCGTTTTTGTTCTTTTAACATGGCCAATGTAATTTCACACTTACCTATGTACGCAGCATTGCATTCCTTTGTTCAAATGAATACGTTATTTTTATCCGTGTTTTTCTATCGCAGTTTCTGGAAACTCAAATATATCCTTTGATTATCAACTAAAACTTTTGTAATACTTGGTATTCTTTCTTCTCTGGAACCACAGTTATTGAACAAAGGGAGATGTTCGTGAGCTTCAATAATTAAAATAATAGTAAAATAATGATGTTAAACAGCCATTAAATCGTTTTTATACACTCAAGTAATGTGTGATCTATAGAACAAGATGTATGCCCCTGGCAAATCGAGTATTCTGCCCTATTTCAGAACTTTTTTGGAAGTTAAATCACGTTTACTGCTTAACTGCTTTTTTTTTTAAATATATCACTTTTATTTTGTTTAAATTTTTGTAGTAGTAGAACAGAGAGGTTGAGACGCAAAACTGATGAAATCTCTCTATTGTTTGATATCACGCTACTTTTTTTTTTTTCGACTGGTTGGAAAATAGATTCTTTTGGCATACGTTAAAAACTCCGTTTGCAAATAATTTTTACGAACTGCAGATATTCGTTTTAGGATGTCTGCACTGAACAGATACAATGCAGCGTTAAATTTCAAAATTCTTTTTGCATAACTCATCTGACTTTTATGTTAAAATTCATTTTCGACGTCCTCAGTTATTTTACATAAGACAGGTTGAAAAAGTTGTTTGTTTTATTTATTGATTATTATAGGATACTAATATCAATATACTAGCAGTATCGCCCGGCGTTGCTCGGGTTTGTAAGGAAAATAACTATATAAGCATTTTTAGAGTGTTATAGCCAAAAAATAGCAAAAAATGCATTAAAAATGGAAAAAATATGATGGTAAATTTTTTTTAAAATCGTTGACTCATCGTATACATTTTTAGAGAGTTACTTCCCTTATATAATAGCGAAAAAATGCATTAAAATGGAAAAAATACGATGGTAAATTTTTTTTTAAATCGTAGACTCATGTAGACGCTTTCTTAGCCATTTCTGTTTTGGTGTCTTCAAGCCATGAAGTCGTTGTTCTAAAAGAACGCTGGTCTCCTTGACAACGCATTACGACGTTGATTTCCTTACACTCCCTTCCCCACAGGTGCAGGTGTGAGCGTGGACGCCAACTCCGCCGCCATCGACACACGAAAAATTATGCATTAAAATGGAATAAAAAATGATGTTAAATTATTTTTAAAATCCTAGACTCATCGTAGACGCGCGCTAATACTCAGACAGGCTTCATATGAATCACGACTATAAGCTACCCGAATTTGGTTAAACTGCACCGCAAAATGTGGGAGTAGTTAGGAATCTAAATCGAAGGGGACAGACACTCACACAACTACAGTTTTATATATATAGATATACATAGCGCAGTAGTGGTGAGATGTGACAGCAAAGAAAAGCATACATTCACTCTCTGCATGCAATTAGACTCGGAAAGTTCGTGAGGAACCCATTGACCCAATTTGCTGACTTTTCCGATAGCACACAGGTCTCAATGAATGGTTGAATGACCAAATCCAAGCTTCTCTGCTAGTTCCTCAACAGTTACGATGAGATTTTGTTCCACCAGGGTTTTGAGGATGTCCTTGTCGAGTTCTACAGATCTTTCAGGATGAGGCTCGTCTTCTAGGCTGTAGTTTATGGCTCGGAATTTCTGGAACCACCATTGACACTGCCTTACGCTTATTGTCCAATCCCCATATACTGCATTAATATTTCTTGTACTTTCCGTTGCGTTGTTATCTTTATTGAACTCATAAAGCAAAATATGCCAAATATGCTCCTTTGTTACTTCCAATATAGCTTTGAAAAAAATAGCTGTTAAAATCGAAATGCACTCTTCAAAACTTGCACTATGAATAAGGACAAGATAAAATTACTACCTGCTTTTATAGCAAGTTAATATAAGTAGTTTATCCCATTCCCCTCTGACTTTTAGTTCAAGCTGTTGAAAAAACCGCATTATTATATATATATACATACATACGTACATACATATACACACACACTCTCTCTGTCACACACATGCACACATTTATATTCTGTTATTCTTTTATATGTTTCAGCCTAGAGGTTGTGGCCATGCTGGATCATGTGTGTGTGTGTGTGTGTGTGTGTCTATCTGTCTGTCTGTCTGTATGTATATATGTATATGTATGTGTGTGAACAATAATATTTTCAACAGATGTGTTGCAAATGTATGTGATTGTTCTCAAGCTTCAATACTGTGTGTGTGTGTGTGTGTGTATGTATGTATGTATATGTATGTATGTATGTATGTGTGTATGTATGTATGTGTGTGTCTATGTATGTATGTGTGTATGTGTGTGTGTGTATGTATGTATGTATGTATGTATGTATGTATGAGTGTATGTTTACTTTATTACTAACACAAGTCACTACGGTTATTTAATGTAAAGTCTTCCTCAAATAACTCTCTGGCTATTTACTCTCTTCCAAGAACATTTTCACTCACTCTTATGTGTTAGCTTCCCATACATTTTACTCATGTATCTATCAGCGTGATAGACAGAAACAAATATTACATCTAGTTTCACTTTATTCGTTGCCCACTGTGTGTGTGCGTTTGCGTGTGGTGTAAACCAGACTAAGAAAAGCATTTGACACACACACCAGAATGTGAGTTTTCTGTAAATTTTGCTTAATTGGAGTTTAAATTTTAAAAACTGGACCTGGCATGACGCGATGCATTGTACTCTTAAAAATGCTAGGTAAATTGTAATTGAAGAAATCCTATATTGTAGATTTGTATAACTCCCAAAGGGAGGCAGATAAAATCTGCCTTTTATAATAAGAGATGTATAATGCAAGGTAGCTCAAATTATCATTTTGAGTGAATACTATATCCATTGTCTACATGAATTAAAAAAGAACGTCTCTCCAGGGCCTGTGTTTTATAGGCAATTTAAAACAGTTTGTTGCATGAAACGAGAAACTATTTTTAAAGTATTGCGCCTTACATGAAGTGGACTCCAATAATATTATCAAAACACTCACAATTTTTGGACTTCATGCCAATCGTCTGAAGACCAAATTTCTTTCCTCCGGCATTCATTCACGCCGCTGATATTGGTTATTCCATGTCGATATTAACGATGTATATATCTGTATATATATATATATATAATATATATATATATATATATATATATATGTGTGTGTGTGTGGTGTGTGTGTGTGTGTGTGTGTGTGTGTGTGTGTGCGTGCGTATGTGTGTGTCTGTGTCTGTGTGTCGGTATGTGTGTGTATGTTTGTGTGTTAGTTTGTCCCACCAAAATCGCTTGACAACCGATGCTCATGTGTTTGCATCCCCGTAACTTAGCTGTTCGGCAAAAGAGACCAATAGAATAAGTACTATGCTTACGAAGAATAAGTCCTGAGGTTATTTGCTCCATTAAAGGCAGTGCTCCAGCATGGCCACATTCACATGACTGAAACAAGTAAAAGAGTAAAAGAAACAGTAAAGAGTATGTAGTGAAATGTATTAATAATTCCCATATTTCCATGATATGTATCTGAAAATGGACTTTCAATAAATACAAGTGCACATTAACATTACTAAACCTACCACCTAAAATAAACGAAACATTAGTGTACAAACACTTATTACTCTACTTGCTTCGTCTTGTCATTTTATAATTTCCTTCATGAGCAAGAATCCTTCAGGGAAATATCTACACAAGTTTTGTGTGTGTGTGTGTGTGTGTGTGTGTGTGTGTGTGTGTGTGTGTGTGTGTGTCTGTGTGTGTGTGTGTGTGAGAGAGAGAGAGAGAGAGAGACAAAGTGACAGAGAGTGGGAGAGAAAGAGAGACTTCTGTGTTTTTGATTGTAATTGCTGAAATGAATATTTAAGAAATAAATTTTCATATTATCATCAAGGGAACAGTCGAAGCATCAACTGATCTCCACCCGCCAGTCTGCACCCTGTGACTATCTACAGCAGGGAGAAATGAAAACTATTATGTCTAGTGCGACTCACAAAAGATAAAGCGGGAAGCATTCATTGATGATGAGATCAGAAACATACATGCAGGCATTACTGCGTCCATATTGAGACGCCTTCCTGAACAAGATAATGACACCGAAAAGAAGTGGAGATTTTTTTGCTTGGCAGTTCTCTCTTCGGCTGTTCAATAATGTAGCGTAATTGGCTCGGTTTGGCGTTTGTCGGTAAGAGAACCTCTGTTTTAACCGGAGAATTAAAGATACCATCCAATGAAAGAAAGAGACCTAAGAATCTAGGCTTGGAGATAAGACTCCTCCTTTGCGCATGCATAGAGAGTCAATAAAGTTGCAGCTAGGCTGTAAAGGTTTCGAAGGCTAAGCCACAGAACCTTCCACTGACTTCAGATCGGTCAACGAACGTATTCTACCAGCCATCAGCCCCCTTCTTAACAAGGAACTTTTCACCATACTTACCATTAACGACACGCCGGGGTTCTTCTCTCTATATAGAATATCATACTTTGGAGAGAGAGAGAGAGATTGAGAGAGAGAGAGAGAAAGAAAGAAAGGAAGAAAGAAGGAAAAAAGAAAGAAAGAAAGAAAGAAAAATGAAAGAAAGAAAGAAAGATTTGTTGCTAACAAATTTAATCATGAAATATGTAATGGACATAAGACGCATCTAAGGGTAAATATTACCCTTAGAGTGCCAAGAAGTGGAAGCTGTTTTGGGGATTACTTAAAGAATATGACTATGCTGAGGGACACTTTCTGGCAGCTTTTGCAGGAGTTTGAGATTAATAGGAGAATCTTGCTTGCCGTAAAATCGCTATACCATATGTGTGTTATGGAAGGCGACAAATAACCTACGATGAAGTTTTCGAAATATATTTTGTAATATTATTTAAGAATCAACGCTTTTTCCCACTTGATTTCGGTTGAAAAGATTATTAAATTTACCTATAAATCAAATAATTACGTAATGATAACAGAGTGTTTGTAAGTTTCTTGATATATTTTTTCAATTCTTGACATATAAACAGTGGGCTGAATGATATAATATCCCGCTTTTTCAGTTAAGTATGTTGTCTGAGTTATAAATTATAAACCGCTTGCTGGTAAAATACCCACCGGGCATTCTCAAATAAGTAAAAAATAAACGTTCCTATATAGAAATTGGTAAACAAATCACTCACTGATTTGAGCGGAAGCAGTCCAGGCTACAATTAATCAATACAATTCATTCAAACAATAATATATTAAAATAAGGGTATGTATATTATTTATAGTGTATCTCTAATGTTTAACGGCTTTAGCTGTGATGTATCATACGGAGAAGTTCTCAAAATATCATCGGTGTATCGTCAATCACAGTGGTTCAAACCCACCCGGCCCTTCTCAGTAAGTAAGGTGCCTAGGCATTCAGAGCTGGGCTGAGAAATATTCTTTCCAATATAGTAATCGATAAAAATATCATTCACTAATTTCTGCGAAAGTTGCCCAGTCTACTTTTAATTTAACGTTGATACTAGAAGAGGCTGTGGCATTGTGAAGCAGCTCTGTATTATTTAGACCACAACATTGAAAAGTTTCTCTGAAATAAAGTAGCACGTCTAGCGCCAATCTTCGAGTGTAAACACATCATAAATTCTAGGCACTTCATCGTTCTTATCTACTGTGGTTTCCAGTGCCTATATTGATTTAATTCTAGCCAGCAGAGTTTTCAAATATAGTGAATTTGGTCTAATAATATTTCTAGTGTGCTTATTAAAAAATCTTAAGTAAATGTTTCAATGTCTCAGATCAAACATAAGGAAAATTTAGAAGAATCGATAACAATTGAAAAATTTACACAAATTCCACTACTCTAGTTCTAACGATAGTTAGGGCCCTGCTAATACTTTTGCCCTTAGAGTCACATGAAAAACAAAATAATATCATGCGCTTGGAGATACAATGGTATGGTTTAGGGTGGAAATCGAATATATGAGTATCTTCAACCTCCGGATTAGAAGAGTAATTATTAATGCCTACAAAACACATAGAGACAAAACACATAGAGATGCGTGTGTACACAGACGCAGGCGCCAATGCATGAGAAGATAAAGATACACACCATAGAAAGCGAGAATTGACTAAAGAGAACCGGAGCAGACACGTTGGAGGGGCAGTTGCTGAAGAGTTCTGAGAATGTTTGACGAAAGATTTAAGATAAACGACAAACAAATAAGGTAAATAATAAAGCTGAAGTGAAGAACTTATACATAGTGCGTGTATTCATTTGGGGAAAATGACCCTCCCGAAATATAGCATATATATATATATATGTATGTATACATCAAAAGGATGTATACATACATACCAACAATCCAATATTCCTCCATCACCAGCTGCCACATGGATATCATTATGGTTTTGACACCTGAGCAGTATCATTCAATCCAGCGATGACAACACTACTAAAATAAGTGTTGTTTGGGAAGAAAAAAAACCGTATATATACCTGTATGTATGTATATATGTATGTATGTATGTATTTATGTATGTATGCCGTATACATTTTACGTATATACAAAATGTATATTTTTGTGTGTATGTATGTACGTATGCATATATCTATAGGCATCTGCATACAACCACATGCAACTGCATGTGTATTCCTGCAGTATGTTTATGTGTGACTGTGGCAATATTTTCCATACATTGAGTATGTGTATTAAAGGATCCTCATTATTTTTACTCCAATATCTTTACATCTTATTTTTGACGTCAAACTAACTGCAAAGTATGTGTATTAAAGGATCCTCATTATTTTTACTCCAATATCTTTACATCTTATTTTTGACGTCAAACTAACTGCAAAGTTTTATTTATTTAATGTTAAGGTGTAAATAAGTTCAAACTATCTCACATGGATTCCTACCCTCAAGCACTTACGCATGCGTATACAAATGTAATAGCTATTAATTTTCGATTGCAATACCTGCAAGTTGACACTATATACACACCACTTAAATAGACTCTAATAGAATAAAATAACAAAATGAATATACAAAAAGGTATGAAAATGTAAAGCAATTATTTAACCAGTTTATAATCATCCATTTGATACATTAAATCTATCCATATACTGATCTTATATAATGTTCTTGAAATTGGAGGATAACATTTCCAAGGCTAGAAACTATTTTACACTTAAGAACCATTTCCAAGAAGTAATTTAGTCCTTAAACATCCATACGTGATATTTACCACCATCTTAGCCTTGTCGGTTACATATACTTATTAAAGTGTATGTTCACTCTGGGAAAAGCACATTTAAGCATTCAAAATTATATCGATATTTTTTCGAAGTAAGTCTTGGTGATTACGTATAAACACGAAAAACAGTGATAACACGCATCTAGTCTATTTGGCGCATTATAAAATCAATACCCTTGATAAGCAAATTCCTTTCTCTTATAAGAAATTACATTGGGTAGTGTTATCCTAAATACCTGTTGTATCTTAAGTAAACAGTTTCATCTTCTTTCCTTATGTATCTGATATGTCAACGTTGCCTTTAGTTTAAAGTAATAGAAATTCTATATCTATATGTTATATATGCTGTATTTATGTAGCAAAGGATTATGATAGATATGAAGAGCAAGCATATTGCAGACGATATTTTGATAGACAGCTATGTAAACCACCTCGTGGAATGTCAAGATGCAGGCTGGAAAGCGTAGCATTTTCTAATCGAAGTCGGATATGGAGGGTTTGTTGGACACAGTGTGAGGCGACAGTTGTTATCGTTAGGTCTAACTCATCGTAATGTAAATGCCAACGATATCCAAACTACAGTGGAAAAGGCTAGCCAATGGATTTGGTTGAAAAGAGAGCGATGGCTAGAAGAATATTGAGCTTTATTTGATAACCGGTTGATCTAGCAAGCGTAGACTCAAATCAGTGAGGATGAGGCGTAACGCATTGATGACGTCGAGAGATAGGCCTCGAAAGGGCGCGCCTTCTCTTCTGATGACCCTATACACTTGCTGGCTTCCGATATGGGGAGTTTTTGACTGGTACCACTTGCAAGTGCAAGTTGTTTGTAAAACATCTAAGACCTTGCTCTAGGTAAACACTGACCGACCGGAAAGACGGTAAGGTATCTTGGAAAGACAAGAAAACTACTCGAAAACACAAGTGGACAATGGATTTGACTATCGACACCAGGAAAAACTGGCGGTGGCTGCGGACTCAAAATCCTCACCTTTGTAAGATCGACCATGATCGAATGAGACGTTGGAGTGGAGAATAAATCAAACCCAGTTAACACAGAAATGACCTTGGACATGATTACGGCTATTCATTCGAACAGGGAACGAAATGCAAACAACTTCGGATGCAAGCTGTGCTGTAGAACCTTTACAACCGAGAGAGGCGAGAGAGGCTTGAAGATACGTCAGGAAAAAGCTTGTATGAGGAGGACAGAGCAGTGTGTATCATCTAATCGTAAAACTCGTGGCAAATCATCCCCGGACTCAAACCACAGCGGATCGATAAATGCTACAGGAAAGCCCTCTTCCTGACAGGACTTTACAAATTATGAAACTGATGCATCCGATAGTACTCGGAGGAAACTGAGGGTTCAGTAGCCTGCTGCTAATAAGAAAGAAAATATAAAGAGTTTGAAAACAAGGTATGTCGAGCTCTTTATAAAATGATAGGATCTACAGTGGAGAAACTGGAAAAGTTAACAAGCCCAATATACGATACAGGAAATTAATTATTTGGAGTGAAACATAGTATCCGATTATCGAAAGGAGTGTGAACCAAGCAACGGGATCAGCAAAATGAAACAGTTGAATAAGAGAAAGTCTAGCCTAAGAAACCGAGGAAAATGTGCCGCGGAAGATGAAAAACCTGGCCTCAAACTGCTGTACAATTTGCAATGGAAATGCCGTTGTGTGCATAGACATATACGCCGATATGCATGAATTTTGAAGCGAATCATGAGGTCGTTTGGGCAATGCTGGTGGTATATTCTCCACATCGGGCAAATGATATATCGTTGACCGTAGCGCTAGATTGGAGAGAGTGCCAATGCTTTAAAGCGGTCCCAATAACTGAGATCAGTCATGCCTTTAATTCCTTTAGTAAATGTCATCTAGGGTGATTCAATTTTCGAGTTGTTTTGTTTGGTATGGGGAGAGAGCAGAGGGCAGCATTATCCGAGGTGTGGCCGTACAAAGGAGGAGGAAAGTAGAATGATGACACCGGAAGGTTCTTAGGATTCGGCAGTTCATTTTACGAACTATATCGAGCTTAATGTTGTGGGAACTCCAACAGTGATTGTTATCAACAATTACTCCTAGGTCTCTGATATTGTTAGATCCTGTGAGATGTTCCCCTGAAGGAAGAGGATATGTCTGTTTTAGCATAGTCTTTTTTCCAAAACGCATCAGCTCAAAATTTTCCCTCGCTTACTTGCATTTTGTTTTTTTTCTACCCATTGACAGCATGTAGATTTGTAGATCAGACTGGATCTGATTTCAGTCTTCGTCATTGATATGTATATATATATAAGTGTGTGTATGTGCGTGTGTGTGTGTCAGTCTGTCTGTGTATGTGTAGGGTGTCCACAAAATCAGAGAGGTAAAAAAGAATTATTTAAATTACAATGGAAAATGGATACTTTTGATACGTATATAATATAACGTAGTGTAGTTTATTTACGCCTTCGATGTACGAAGGACATTTGAGCGATATTCAATTCCTTTCAATGTCCTTCAAAACAAATCCTCATCATTGGTAGCATTGGCATCCCTTATTTCTTTTTATTCATTTTCCTTCAGTTCAGTCATTTACTTTAGTGCGATAAATGGCATCTTTCGTATAGACCCACAATAAACAGTTCAAAGGGAAGGCAAGGAATCGCCCACCTCTTGCTTCCAACGATCGGGAAACCTTTCATTTAAAAATCCGTGGACGCTAATTCTCCAATAATGCGGTACACCATCTTCCTGAAAAATGTCATTTGGATGGAATTCTTCTAGTTGTGTCACAACGTATTCTGTCAAAAGACGAAGGTGTCAACTATTATTGTCTTTTACAAAAGAAAATTTGACTAATTAATTTGGTGCACAAAATACCGCGTTACAAATTGATCTTCTACCATTTTCGATTTTCCCTAGTAATGGGAAGAATTTCAGATTCCCAAATCCATGCATTACGCTTGATACGTTTTCCAGATACAAGAAAGTATACCTCATCCATAAAGTAAATGCGATTATGTAAGTTATCTTCTTCGGCTTTTTATAGGATTGTAAAAGCAAATTCTTTTCGTAGTTGTTTGCTATTTACGTTAATAGCTTTCAATAATTGAATTCTATATGCATAAAGCCTCAGCTTCTTATAATGCACTTTCTGAATTGTTGATACTGGGAGTTATTGTTGAGTGGAAGTAGAACACAGATGCACATAGGACTCGTTCAAATTACTGACAGACACGGTCAATATTTTCTTCAAATTTCCATGTCGTTCTAGGCCTCGGTTTATATAAAACCATCCTCGTTTCCAAAAATTGCTTAGGCCCTTTGAGAATCGACTCAGTTACTCCAGAATATTTTCCATATTTAGTTGCGTGATTTCTTCGTGCTTGAAAAGCCGTCTTTGTTTCGATAAAACAAGACAGAATGTGCCTTTTCATGTGGAGTAGCTATTGTCTGAAACATAAAAGAAACGTTATTCGCCGTCTGAAACATAAAAAAATAACATTAGCAAAAATCATGTCATAAAAAACAAACTTTAATAATATACTAATATGCAACAAAAATTTAGTTGCCACCTTTTTGAAAGTTTCTCATAATGACTTTTGAAATGGTCTGAAAAATGTCCATATATACTGCACACACATGCATACATAAGCATATAAGCATACACACACACATATACATATATATATATATATATATGTATATGTTTTGTATATGTGATATATATTATATAATATATTAACAATTAAGGAACGGCCATAATAGGCCATTCACCCACTAGAAATAACAGCCAAAGCTTCTACCGCAATAAAGATTAATTCCGTAAACAGGGAGAAATTAAAAAAACATTACCCTGTAATTTCTTGTACGGTATACCGTTCATCATCCGCTGTTTAATGGTATACTAACCTGATTAAATTAAATCAAGCCAATCTTCCATAAGCCCTCGGATTCTTCAGCAAGAAATAGCTCAAGACGGAACAGATATTATACACGAGGCATACCCAATCTTGCCAAGTCAATATCTGACCTAAAATTTTCAAATCGTCGCCTCGCGCCAAATTTATCGGCAGCAAATAAATATCAGCCGTCGATTCCATTACGGAATCAACCAAAAAATTCATAATTAATCAATATAGGGTGGCAAGGAAAATTTTGTAGAATTTTATTGCCACCAGCGGCCCAGCGGGAAAAAAATTAAATAGTCATAGACCATTTTTAAGTTCAACATTAACAATTAAGGAACGGCCATAATAGGCCATTCACCCACTAGAAATAACAGCCAAGCTTCTACCGCAAATAAAGATTAATTCCGTAACAGGAGAAAATTAAAAAAACATTACCCTGTAATTTCTGTACGGTATAAACCGTTTCATCCGCTGTTTAATGGTATACTAACCTGATTAAATTAAATCAAGCAATCTTCCATAAGCCCTCGGGGCCGCTGGTGGCAATAAAATTCTACAAAATTTTCCTTGCCACCCTATATTGAATTAATTATGAATTTTTGGTTGATTCCGTAATGGAATCGACGGCTGATATTTATTTGCTGCCGATAAATTGGCGCGAGTGCGACGATTTGAAAATTTTAGGTCAGATATTGACTTGGCAAGATTGGGTATGCCTCGTGTATATATCTGTTCCGTCTTGAGCTATTTCTTGCTGAAGAATCCGAGGGCTTATGGAAGATTGGCTTGATTTAATTTAATCAGGTTAGTATACCATTAAACAGCGGATGAAACGTTACCCGTACAGAAATTACAGGGTAAATGTTTTTTTAATTTTCTCCTGTTTACGGAATTAATCTTTATTGCGGTAGAAGCTTTGGCTGTTATTTCTAGTGGGTGAATGGCCTATTATGGCCGTTCCTTAATTGTTAATGTTGAACTTAAAAATGGTCTATGACTATTTAATTTTTTTCCCGCTGGGCCGCTGCTGGTGGCAATAAAATTCTACAAAATTTTCCTTGCCACCCTATATTGTTAATTATGAATTTTTTGGTTGATTCCGTAATGGAATCGACGGCTGATATTTATTTGCTGCCGATAAATTTGGCGCGAGTGCGACGATTTGAAAATTTTAGGTCAGATATTGACTTGGCAAGATTGGGTATGCCTCGTGTATATATCTGTTCCGTCTTGAGCTATTTCTTGCTGAAGAATCCGAGGGCTTATGGAAGATTGGCTTGATTTAATTTAATCAGGTTAGTATACCATTAAACAGCGGATGAAACGGTATACCGTACAAGAATTACAGGGTAAATGTTTTTTTAATTTTCTCCTGTTTACGGAATTAATCTTTATTTGCGGTAGTAAGCTTTGGCTGTTATTTCTAGTGGGTGAATGGCCTATTATGGCCGTTCCTAATTGTTAATGTTGAACTTAAAAATGGTCTATGACTATTTAATTTTTTTCCCGCTGGGCCGCTGGTGGCAATAAAATTCTACAAAATTTTCTTTGCCACCCTATATTGATTAATTATGAATTTTTTGGTTGATTCCGTAATGGAATCGACGGCTGATATTTATTTGCTGCCGATAAATTTGGCGCGAGTGCGACGATTTGAAAATTTTAGGTCAGATATTGACTTGGCAAGATTGGGTATGCCTCGTGTATTATCTGTTCCGTCTTGAGCTATTTCTTGCTGAAGAATCCGAGGGCTTATGGAAGATTGGCTTGATTTAATTTAATCAGGTTAGTATACCATTAAACAGCGGATGAAACGGTATACCGTACAAGAAATTACAGGGTAAATGTTTTTTTAATTTTCTCCTGTTTACGGAATTAATCTTTATTTGCGGTAGAAGCTTTGGCTGTTATTTCTAGTGGGTGAATGGCCTATTATGGCCGTTCCTTAATTGTTAATGTTGAACTTAAAAATGGTCTATGACTATTTAATTTTTTTCCCGCTGGGCGCTGGTGGCAATAAAATTCTACAAATTTCCTTGCCACCCTATATTGATTAATTATGAATTTTTTGGTTGATTCCGTAATGGAATAGACGGCTGATATTTATTTGCTGCCGATAAATTTGGCGCGAGTGCGACGATTTGAAAATTTTAGGTCAGATATTGACTTGGCAAGATTGGGTATGCCTCGTGTATATATCTGTTCCGTCTTGAGCTATTTCTTTCTTGCTGAAGAATCCGAGGGCTTATGGAAGATTGGCTTGATTTAATTTAATCAGGTTAGTATACCATTAAACAGCGGATGAAACGGTATACCGTACAAAATTACAGGGTAAATGTTTTTTTAATTTTCTCCTGTTTACGGAATTAATCTTTATTTGCGGTAGAAGCTTTGGCTGTTATTTCTAGTGGGTGAATGGCCTATTATGGCCGTTCCTTAATTGTTAATGTTGAACTTAAAAATGGTCTATGACTATTTAATTTTTTTCCCGCTGGGCCGCTGGTGGCAATAAAATTCTACAAAATTTTCTTTGCCACCCTATTTGATTAATTATGAATTTTTTGGTTGATTCCGTAATGGAATCGACGGCTGATATTTATTTGCTGCCGATAAATTGGCGCGAGTGCGACGATTTGAAAATTTTAGGTCAGATATTGACTTGGCAAGATGGGTATGCCTCGTGTATATATCTGTTCCGTCTTGAGCTATTTCTTGCTGAAGAATCCGAGGGCTTATGGAAGATTGGCTTGATTTAATTTAATCAGGTTAGTATACCATTAACAGCGGATGAAACGGTATACCGTACAAGAAATTACAGGGTAAATGTTTTTTTAATTTTCTCCTGTTTACGGAATTAATCTTATTTGCGGTAGAAGCTTTGGCTGTTATTTCTAGTGGGTGAATGGCCTATTGGCCGTTCCTTAATTGTTAATGTTGAACTTAAAAATGGTCTATGACTATTTAATTTTTTTCCGCTGGCCGCTGGTGGCAATAAAATTCTACAAAATTTTCCTTGCCACCCTATATTGATTAATTATGAATTTTTGGTTGATTCCGTAATGGAATCGACGGCTGATATTTATTGCTGCCGATATAAATTTGGCGCGAGTGCGACGATTTGAAAATTTTAGGTCAGATATTGACTTGGCAAGATTGGGTATGCCTCGTGTATATATCTGTTCCGTCTTGAGCTATTTCTTGCTGAAGAATCCGAGGGCTTATGGAAGATTGGCTTGATTTAATTTAATCAGGTTAGTATACCATTAAACAGCGGATGAAACGGTATACCGTACAAGAAATTACAGGGTAATGTTTTTTTAATTTTCTCCTGTTACGGAATTAATCTTTATTTGCGGTAGAAGCTTTGGCTGTTATTTCTAGTGGGTGAATGGCCTATTATGGCCGTTCCTTAATTGTTAATGTTGAACTTAAAAATGGTCTATGACTATTTAATTTTTTTCCCGCTGGGCCGCTGGTGGCATAAAATTCTACAAAATTTTCCTTGCCACCCTATATTGATTAATTATATATATATATATATATATATATATATATATAATATATATATATATATATGTATATACATACATATATATATATATGTATACATACATATATATATATATATATGTATATATATATATGTATATACATACATATATATATATATATATATATATATATATATACATATACATATATATATACATAAACACACACGTCTGTGTGTATATATATATAGATGTGCATATGTACCTATCACCCTCTCTCTTCTCTCTATAATATATATATATATATATATATATATATATATATATATAAATATATATCACGTAATCACGTGACCGACCAGACCATCAGATGCTGTTACACATCGCTGGTCACAATGCGTTCGCATTGTTTTAGCCTTCGAATGACGCCACCCCGCTGGCTAAGCGAGCAGGCCAACAGAAGAAAGAGTGGAAGAAAGAGTGGTGAAAGAGTACAGCAGGGATCACCACCATCCCCTGCCGGAGCCTCGTGGAGCTTTTAGGTGTTT
Organism: Octopus sinensis; assembly: GCF_006345805.1. Classification (NCBI taxonomy): domain Eukaryota; kingdom Metazoa; phylum Mollusca; class Cephalopoda; order Octopoda; family Octopodidae; genus Octopus; species Octopus sinensis. Next base: position 119,743,750 of record NC_042997.1, on the reverse strand, counting down.
TCGCTGAATAAACATCACAACGCCCGGTCTGGGAATCGAAACCGCGATCCTGCGACTGCGAGTCCGCTGCCCTAACCATTGCACCTCCACATATAAATAAATAAATATTATACATACATATATATATATATATGTATAAGAAAACATGCATATGTATGTATGTATGTATCTATGTATGTACATACATACTTACGTATGTATTTATGTACATACACACCACGGTGCCACTGGCGAACAACCAAGGAATTACAGAAATCGATAAGGATAATATAAATTCTGGTTTACATTGTATAAGTGTTCAATTGAAAAATGTCATGAACTAAATTTTCCTTTGCCCTCTCCTCTGCTAAAATTTCTTTGATGTTGTCAAAATATAAGGATTGCTTTTACTTTCAGAAATATCATATATCCATACCTGAACATATATCAAACAAATTTATATCCTTGTTTAAGTGCAAACCTCCAGTTACATTTTGATGTAGCATTGGCGCAGCGCCAAAAACGTTGGAATAGATAATCGATCAATTTAAATTCCCTATTCCTCCTATGTACTTTACAGAACATCAGAATGATTGCTAAAATTCGGAGTATTTTAATTCTGAGTATAATCAGAGTCAACTGCACCCTGCAGTTTATTTTGTCTTTTCTACATGCGACAAAACATACGGTTGAAATATTGATTTGTAATATAAATCCAGGAATTAGGAAGTTGTAACAGTTTCCCAGATGCTCTCAAGAAAGTGTGTCAGGCAGAAAAAGGATAACAATCAAAGTTACATTGAAACTATTTGCTAGCAAGTCATAAACTCACATTTATGCTATTTTTATTCTGTTTTTCTCTAAAGGATTCGTATAGCGGTCAACCCCTTATTTTTAGTGGAGCAGACTAGATTCAAGAAAAGACGTTCTTCCTGTCTTCACTGTATACATTATGTTGTACATACCCGAACACCATCCAAAACCATTGTCCAGTTTCACTCTTCGAAGAATATTTTACCTATATATCCCTTCTTGTTGAAGTTTTGTCCTTCACCTTACGACTTGTAGTTGCTGAAGAGAAGCATCAGCTCTATTAGTGCCATATATGTGGAATATTTTGATTTAAGGAATAAGTAGAAATGTATCAATGTTATTTTATCATTATTTAGATTTTTATCTTTCTGAAATACTAAAGTTATTAAAAGACAGAGTCGTGCATTGGTGAATTGACGACAATATTAATATGTTTTTATTCAATATTGGCGATTACAGAATTAAAATTAATGTAATATTAATTAACAAATTATATTTGCCAATTTAGCATTACAAACATGAATTAAAATGGAAAATTGAAGAAATATATTCCGAAGATAATCACGAATGCAGACTTCATTATTTTATACTTGATTCCGCACCATCTATAAGAAATTTAATCACACAAGGAGATAAATATATTGGACGAAGAAAAACGTTTGAATACGAAATATTTTCAAGAATGTGTAAATAAGCTATTCAGTCAACCGTGTTCAACATTTATATAGATACTTATGATGAAGAAAAAAGTTCGTAAAACTTTGTAAGTTTATAATTTTACACATTGACAGAAAGTTAATTGACTAACTGATGGAATGAAACACGATTTCATTAAAAAACATTTCGCAAATCAGTCCACACACATACACACACGACGCACAACACACACATATTTTTAAATTTACAGTTCTGATATAGGTAGTGCTAATCTACTAAGAGATAAATATAATTTTAAAAACGCAATATTTCAATATGCACCAGGGATAATATCATGTTGTGGAAAGACAACAATGTGGTAGATTTTAACATAGTACCTTGTGTCTTCAAGCAATGCTTTAGGCTCAAAAACACTTTGCGACTACATTAGAGGTTCAAGCTTCAGATGTATCTGTCATGCAAAAGTGCAGCTGAATTTAGGAGAGGGAGGGAGAGTCTTGAAGGTGGCCTAAGGTTTGTAGGTCTTACAACTGCTCCCAAGAGAAAAAACATTGATCGTCTTTACCACATGTTGATAGACGACGAAACGATTCAGAATAACCGAAATATCGAATGCTACTAGCATATGGGACAGTTGAGATTATTCTACACAATAGATTTGCATGACGATGGTTGATGGTTGGTGGATTCCACGTCTTCAGGCCACCAGGCTGATCACATCAAAGGAAAATGTGATATTATTTGTGATAGATCCAGCTGGTTTTGTAGAACTTTTCGTAACACAAGATAAGTGTCTGCTTCATCACTTTGATCTAGTGGCATAGAGACAATCCCTGTAATGGAAATATCTCACCTGCTCTAAAGAAGGCTAAGCTCGAAGTAGAATGGACTGTGTCAATCGTCGAGGTAGTTACGACAGTTTATCAAAAGCAAATGCTTGCGAAAGCTGAGAAAAGGGGTCTTGTTTCTGCAGGACAAGAATCAAATACTCGAGCCTTTAGTTGCTGCGCGTAACTCTGGATTTAAACTGGTTTATCGGTTTCCGTACCCTCCAGATTTTTTTTCCCTCTGAATATCATCTGTTCCCAACTTGAAAAAACGGTTGGTACCCAATATCGCAGTGATAAAGACGTCATATCCGCTGTTCATTATATGTTTTTACCAGCAGGATTAACTACTCTTCACCAACATCGATGGAAGAAGTGTGTCAACCACAAATGGTGTCCATATTGAAAAATAAACCTCAACCTGTCACGCTCCATGAAAATCTCTTGTCCAGCTTAGGAACCTATCAGCAAACCAACGCAGTACGTCTTATTTAAATATTCTCTCTCCAACGTCTATCACCATGTGTGTGTGTGTGTGTGTGAATATATATGAATTAATATATATATATATTATATATTTCACATGGTTTCCTTTGGAGAAGAGACATTAGTTTCGATACATCATAATATGCCTCAATCTGCTGATTGGGTAGAAAGAACGTATCTGTGAACTGGAGGATTCGATTTGACACGAGTTCTTGCAGCATAATGTTCTCCTCTAAATGAGCTCCAGTATAATTTTTTTTCTGCAGTCGAGCATTACAACATAAAAAGACAAGCGAAATATAAATATTATTCATTACCGTATGGATGTTCTCACCGTTTGTTTCTACTGTTTTGTTCTTATTGTGTTGTTTCCCTCCGCAAACAATTCCAAATTTCATGTAATTTGCTTTGCGGATGAACTGTTTTAACGAAGTCACGTCTTCTCTCTACCTTCGTAACGCGGGGTAGATAAAACAGGGGACAACTGATGAAGGGAATATTTTTTATGTTGCTTGTCTCGATTCTCTATTTGCTCCTTTCGTTGTTCGAAAAATTTCGTTTTCCATGCTTGTGTTTTCTTTTTGTTCTCGTTTCTCAATTTGTTCATGTTTTTTGACGTCCTGTACCCATATATGCGTGTATATATACATATATATGTAGGGAGGTAAATATATGTGCTTATATATACATATATATATATATATATTATTTATATTATTATATGATCGAACGCCATGCCTCAATTTGCAAGTATATATATATATATATATATATATATAATATATATATATATAATATATATATATATATATGTTATATAGAGGACACTATTACACATAAATGCTGCACGCTAGGAGGGACTTTTAAAGTCAAAACTACCAAAATAAACAAATTGTACTGAATGCAATCTTCGAAGCGAGTCATTTAAAAACAGAATTTAGTTACATATCACTTGCGATTTCGCAATGAATGCAGTATATGCATTTTATGTTCTTCAGTGCAACGAACTCAAGATATATATGAATGAACAAGAACAACATACCAGACGAGCAACCGCAGTGTCCATCGCAGCATATATAACTGTACATCCCTACATATCTATGTAAATGGTGGGCTTTTCGAATTGCATTTCGGTAACAACGTGCTTACTCGGAACAAAAATTCAGTATTGAACTGTTCCGGTGAAAAATATAATTTTAAAATTAGAATAAAATCTTCATAAGAAATTATCAAGTAGTTAGCGTGAGAAAACCTCGTAAGAGAAAAATCTGTAAATTTTTTTCAACTTTAAATATTTATTTATATTATATAGAGGGCACTATTACACACATACGTGTGAACAAACTCATGCACAACTCATATACATACATGCTCGCAGAGAAACGCGCACTCAAACACATATTTCTCACTACACACACATACATATTATTATCATTATTATTGAGTGAGAGAGCAATTCATGCCATCAAAGTGACACTGGGGTAAAATATACGAAGCCCAATATACCCATCATGACTACACGTCTGATAAGGGTACACCAGGCACATGCATCACAACCATATGTGCACGACATGGTGATTTCATATCAAGATAAACAGCACATGACCTTGCAGGTTGGGCCCAGTTAGAAATTTCTTCGGGTTGAGTAGCCCATCCTGCTCAAAAGGTCCCTGAAGAAGGGTTGTTTAAGGATGTTGAAAGAACCACCCATGTTTCCAGAGGTGAATTATTCAAACCCCAAAGAATCCCTCTCAACACATGGCTATGATGCTCCCCCACTACTTCTGATCGTGATCAGAGATGCACATATCGTCAGCCACTAAGGGACATGCTCAACTGGTTAAGGTCAAACAACTGACAAGCAAATCTGTCGTATTGAGCAGAATATTTGCTGTAGCCCATCTTTTATACCAAGACAAAACAATGTACATGATAACACTTCCAATCAGTTAAGATCAGAAGCTATGAGAGCCACTGCCTGGTACTGCATCAGGGTAATTATTATTATTATTATTATTATATTATTATTATTATTATTATTATTATTATTATTATTATTATTATATTATTATTATTATTATTATTATTATTATTAGTAGTAGTAGTAGTAGTAGTAGTAGTAGTAGTAGTGGTAGTAGAAGTAGTTGTAGTAGTAGTAGTAGTGCCATTATTATTATTAATATATATGTGTGTATTTGAGTGTGCGTGTGTGTGCATGTATATATATATATATATATATATATATTTGTTTATTTATTTATTTATACATATATGCGTCGGGTGTGTACATCGTAATGATTATGATGAATGGCTGTGCATACTTAAAAGGAATTTACTTTCATATATTGTATTAAGTTTAAAGGTTCAAATCTTCACAATATGATATATTTAGATAGAAAGTGTCGATTGGGTATAAAACTGATTAATAGCACGGATTTCGGACTTGCCTAAGTTGCTTCAGGTGAAACCATTTTGAAGATAGAGGAGATCAAAAACAAGTTAATGGCCAGTCATTTCAGGTGCACTGAAAACCGAAAAAGGACCGTAAATTTGCCCGCATGGAAATGCATGCGTGTCGGAATGTATGAGTGATAACTTCTCTGCGTTTGAGCTTGTTTATTAGCTTTTGTACAAATGGATAATTTCACGTATGGATCTTATATTGGTAGGCATGGGTCCTCTATATGTGTTTGGGATCTGATTGTGAATGAGCTTTGGGTTTAATTTTATGGAAGAGATCACCGAGTGATATCGACGGTGTAACGTCAATGCCCCCCCCCCATGTATTTCCCATTTACCTCCCATTCACCACTTTGTTTTTCAAATAACACTTCATGTTAGATTTCGAGGGGGTTTAAACCCAGAAAGCTCTTATATATTTCGAATTTAAATTTTCCCTTCCAGTATTCACTCTCCTTCTGGATATAAATCCATCATTAAGTATTCTAAATCCTTTCGGAATTAAACCCACACGAAATGTTCTAAACGATTCTGAAATATATGGTTCTGCGAAATTGTTAATTTAAATAGGTTGCGTGTGGATTTGTTTGTTTTGGTTTTACGTGCACAAATATTTTTTGCCATAAGCACACATTTTTGAATGGAAATATTGAAATTGCGAAATATCATTATTTTTAAAAATTTTATTTTAATTATTTCATACACAGTATCAAAATCATTTTTTCTTTTTCCTTTTTTTTTTACTTTGTCTAAACACAGCACTCACAAAATGCCTTTACAGCAAAAGTATAAATAAACTTACGTTTACTAAATTTCCGCTGGAGCTAAATTAGAGTAACTGGAATTGGTAGAAAGAGCAGTACAACACGTACACACTCGCTCATACTCTCACAAATTTAAATATATGTACAAATACAGCATAAATATGCATATGCCTCTAAACACATCTACATATATCAATTATGTGTACGTATGTGTGAATGAAACTGTATATATATATACACGTACACCCGCATATGCTTACACACACATGAGTGTGTTCGTAAATATATATATATATATATATATATATTCAGAGAGAGGGTGGGAAGGAAAAAGAGGGACAGAGAGAGGTGAAGATCCAACGAAACCGCACACATCATTCTCTGAAAACGGAGAAGATTTTATGGTTTCGTATATAACTGCGGTTTTCAATTCCCTAGACTCTTTCATATCACTTTTAGGCGTTTGCTGCGTTCTCTAAATTTCTACAGAAAAATCTGCCCTTTCTTCTCCTTTACTCAATTTTCTTTCTCACCAAATATTGTTTCCAAAAACACCCACTGAAATTTATTGTAAGCGCTCGCGTTGTTCTCCTTTGATTTCTTTCAGTTCTGTTTGCAATTTTATTTAGCCGTAAGAACAAATTTTTCAAATGCGTAATTTTAAAATGTATTTATTTATTTTCATTATATTTTGCTCATTCTCTAAAGAGAAATTCAAAAACAAATTTATAGCACAAAGATCAAATGTATTACTGAGGTGATTCGTTTGCTCTAAACTACTGCCAGTGTTTCACACTTGTATCTCAAATTCTTAGAAATGACAACGAAATTTTTCCTAAATTACAAACCTCAACCAACTCTTCATATGTTTTTATATGAGTCTACATAGGTGTGTGTAAGACATCTGCATGTTGGTAAGATGACACAAATATAAGACATATTATAGTGAAGAAGAGATGTCAATATCTTTTGTATGACCAAAAGAGAGACACCCGTGTGTTATATATGAATAGCTAAATGTAGGAAAAAAGTATCCCTGGAATAATGACGTACTGTAACATGTGCGCATATACTTTTGTTTGAGCTCACAAAGTAACATCCTATGTAAAAACCCGGACCTCATTAAACAACAAGCCGCATTACTTTCATAACAAGCACAACTCATCTCTTGTTCATACATGTATCTATCAATATCTTAATGTAATGAATATTACACACATTTTTGGATTATTTGAAATCTAACATATGAATTATATATATATATAACTGAATATGCTTCAACACACGAACTCATATAAAGAATATTGCAAACCAAATCCCAAAACGAAATATATGGAATATTTCTTTTAATAATTACATGTCGGATGTTGGTTCGCTCTAAAGTAAAAACAGCTAATCACGAATGCTACAGACTCTCAAGTGGAAGAAGACTTGAAAATGCCTTGATTGTTTCAGTTCAGTTTAATTTTTTGTCGTGGAACAAGTACCCAAATATTTCTAAGAACTGATTACAAGCATATAAGAATGTATACTGAACGCAAGCTGAAATGCATTTAAACAATACGCCTTTTTTTAATGCATACTGTGGCAATGTAGTTAATAATTTAATTACTAATAAAATCTAAAACTTTAGTCGAAAATTCAGGACAAAGGTAAAATTATTTACGGCACTGAGGTTCAAGGCATCGATGATTTTTAATCACGATGAAATCATATTTTTACAATATATATATGAGAAATTTTTAATTGGTTACCGAAACTCCCGAGGTAACATGACGAATAAGAGAACTCAGAAAATGCAGAGGAAATGATATGAGTCTATACCAGAAAAGACTTATGAGTATTCATATAAACGTATAGTTAGAGTCACGTACGAACACCCACCGCTGTAAGCACACATGCACACACATGCACACACACGCACACAAACAGGCAAACACACACATATACACACACATTCACACACACATACACACACATACACACACGTATATAGTTATAAAGAAATATTTACGTATACTTACCTATACGTAAATATTCATAAACATAAATACATACATACGTACGTATGTATGTATGTATATATGTATGTATGTAAGTATGTATGTATGTATGTATGTATGTATGTATGTATGTATTTATGTATGTATGTATGTATAAATATACGCATACACACACAGTGAATCGGAAATGAAAAATTAATACAAGATGATCAACTGATGCGGAATATGAAATATTCAATCTACATTTAGACTGTAATCGAATTATCATACGTAATATGCTTCTCATGTGTATCGCAGTTACTTAACAATCGATAAAAATTAATTCTTCTGAGAAAACGAAATCTTGAAACTATGAGAAATAAATTATATTACAACTTTTAAACTCGTGTTCAGGTATTACATTATTTCTAAATATTTTTCATAATTAGATCACACATATAGGTTTTTTTATAAGCTATCTAGTTCTACAGCTATGATCTAATTTGTATGTGTATTGAAAATGGGATGATGTGATACGCAGAAAAATATCTCAGATAGTAAAAATGATTTCAATATGCAAAAGAGATCGTGACTTCACTTTCTTACACATGGCAAAATATCGCGTAATATCACGTGCTAAGTTGGTTATTTTGCAAGTGCAAGAACACTGGTGTAGATATGTATCTTTTATGTTTCAAGTGTAAGTAAAGACAATACATATTTATACATGACCTTGATATGTTATGCTAACAAAATTTTGAAACTTGTCATGTTCTAAATCCGTTATCGGCTGAGGAGAGGCATTTCATAGTACAAGGTGTATCAAAGTAGCTGAGGTAAAGACAACTAAGAGACAGAATCACCTGAATACTTTATAAAATACACTCAGGGTTTTCGTTCGGAGCGATAATTAAGGAATGCTGTCTTTATCCGTATAGGTATTTGGACCCTGCAGCTATAAAATACATCCTATATAATGTATCTCTGTAATCTATAACCACATCACGTTTAAAAATTCTGAATTATCAAGTATGTAATATACATTATTCATAAATAACACGAAAGAGACGACTGCAAACTGTCAGCTGAAACCTAATAATTTATGTTATTAAGAGGGTGTACGGGAGCTATAAATAAGACAAATAGACTTTCAGTATCATTTTGTGTTAGATAAACACTTGGCAAGGTTTTGAAATGAATGTTAAGATAAAACGATATTCAATGATATTGAACTAAAAGTAATATATAGTCATATAATAAACACATTTTGTGTGGCATATATTTTACACTGAATATTTACCTGTCATTTCTGTAGCCAAGTCAAACTATTAAATTAAAACGTTTCTGTCATCATTGATGAAATTTTGTAGTCAAAGGAGTAATGTATAAATATGCGTAGACTTAGATTAATAATATCTGAGAAAATTCCTTATATTTACATAAATGGTTTCACTTTGTGTGACGGGTTAGAAAACTGCGATATAATCACATACGTTATGCAAGGTGAACAGTTTGATATCTTACAAGGAATTTCAGATTGAAATTTCAGAGGTATCTTAATTAATGCCGAGTGATTTGACATATTAAGCGTATTTAAACTGATTTATGTATATCTTTTTCTTTGTCTCTGATACTTTTCTAATCTTTCACTCCCGCTGCTCTGTACCCATCTCTCCTCCTTCCATGTGACCGGTACCCGGCCAGCCATGATCTTTCTTTCTTGGCCTGACTGCCGACCGTCAACACCTCTTGTGTCCGTCTCCTATGTTTCTGCCTTTAGGTTTACACTTCATACACGCCCGCTCAATTTGATTCGTTCCAAGTCGCAAGTCGTCCGTCAAGTTGAGGCTGCCATTTTGGAAGATCGACGCATAACAATTCGCCAAATAGCCCATGAGGTCAAGATTAGTACCGGGTCTGTGGAAACTATCATTCATGACCATTTGCATATGCAAAAGGTGTCTTCCAGATGGATTCCCAGGTTGCTCACACCTTTCCAGAAGCAAGAACGCGTCGAGTGCTCGAGGAGGAAGTTGGAGATGTGCCAAGAAGATGAGTCAAAATTTTTCAAAAGACTGATTACACAGGATGAAATCTGGGTCCATCACTATGATCCAGAGACCAAAGCCCAGTCAATGCAGGGGAAGCACCGTGACTCACCTCCTCCAAAGAAGGCAAGGGTGCAGCCCTCCGCTGGCAATGTCATGCTCACAGTCTTCTGGGACCAGGACGGAGTAGTGATGACAGATTTCCTGGCAAAGGGTACCACAATTACAGGAGCCTATTATGCTTCACTTTTGAGGAAATTGAGAGAAGCTATCAAAATCAAGAGGCGGGACAAGATCAGCAAAGGCATCCTCCTCCTGCAGGACAACGCTCCGGTCCACAACTCGCGTGTCGCCAGATCAGAAGCACAGGCGTGCCCCCCTTCCCCCTACTCTCCTGACCTTGCACCCTCTGATTTTCACCTTTTCTCAGCCATGAAGTTGTTTTTGAAAGGAAAGCGTTTCCCAGATGATGCAGCCTTGATTTCTGAAGTCACGTCGTGGTTGGAAGACCAAGCTGGGGTCTCCTACAAAATCGGTCTCCAGAGCTGCATCAAACGATGGGAGAAATGCGTAACTCTGGGTGGTTCCTATGTAGAAAAAGACTAATAACTGTGCCAAGTTTCGTTGCTCTACTGCTATGGGAAGTGGGTCAGGGGCATTACTTATTGAACGCCCCTCGTATAACTCAATATCCTAAAATATTATATCTAATAACAAATATTAAATTTATTCTAAACTATTACTAAACCACAAAATATAATTTATAAATCATAGTTACAAAATAAATTTAAATTAATTACTTTTATACTCGAATACAATATAATTGACATACCATTAAGAACTCTAACTATTTCTGTGATATTTAAATAATATTTATATACTACATATACACAAACAAAGGATTAAATATACTTATCCTGAGTTACATTTAAGTATAAAAATCGACCACCACAGACCCCAATAGTCAATTTGTAAAATATATATTATAAGATTTATATATTGTTTATAAATTTCATTTATAAAAGTCGTTGATTTAATAAAAACATTTAAATCAACATAGAATATGTTAATGATGCTTATCTGATGGGATGCTGCTTAAATAATATCTTGGCTCAAATTTAGAGTAGTTTAAAATTATTCGGAAGTAAAATACCCTATAATCCTTTAAGGAAGCCTCGATTTTCCAGTGCAACTTTGGTAATGTAATTGGTCTTATTTCCAAATTAATAATATACGCTTTGTTCCCTAAAATGCACCTTGCGTGCTATCACTAAGCTTTGAAACTCTGTTGTGGTGTATTACATTTTGAGATAGCATATATCTGTACATATAAATTTGAAACCTAGTATTTCGGTTTAGTTTTTGAATTGGTTGAATCTTGGTTGATTTCTTTTTGGACAGTTATTTGCAGCGTTTTGACTGAAACACAACATTCTAAAATTGTTTTTAACGTTAGCGTGACATACACACACACACACACACACCACACACACACACACACATATATATATATATATATATATATATATATATATATCGTAGTTAAGTGATAAATATAACTTAATTTTATTATGCTTTGATGATAACCAATAAGGATTTCGGATTTTACGTGGCAGTATGCGCTGAATAAATAATAAATGTGCTTCCCTTGACAATAGGACACAGGCAGAAGCATCACTTGAATATGGTGTATCGGCTTGTTAGTTTAGCTATGTAGCTTTCTATACTACACCTCGGCGATACACAATGGTGGATGTGGTGGGAAGGCGGAACTAAAATATTAGCTGACAGCTTCAAATATTTGAGCATGGCAACGAATATGAAAAGCGGACTGGGCAACTGAGTGGTTCACTACTAACCGCATAATCGATTCCTGATTAAATGAAATAGAAAGAGTAAAGAATTAAAATAAATAAAAAGCAATACGGGATTCTTTCTAAGAGATTCTTCATGAAAGAGAAAAGATTCTACAACTGTAATATTACAAAACTCATGAAGACAAATTCTGCACAAACTTGATAATACACGAGTAAATGGTCACCAGAGAAGATAAACATACTAGTTGAGAAGTTTACGCGTACATAATGATACTATATTTGTATGAAAAGACAACCTAGAGGGGAGGATAGTAAGATGTCTGAATCTTATGAAGAAAACTCATGGGTTCTTCCAAATATAAGGTCGAAAGAAGGAAGACAAGAAATTAAGTTTTACTGCAAACATATTACTGCACTTGTATCCTATTAAATTAAATATTCATTGGAAGCTGGGAAATTAGAGATAACAACCAAACTATTCATGATATGCTTTCGGTAATTTGATGCACAGCAAACTAATTCAATTCTTTGAATATAATGATGCCCTATACAATATAAATAGTTATACGAATGTATAGCAAACAAAAGGGAGGAATGCGACTATGAGAGCATTTAATAGACAACAAATTAAACCCTTAGGATCTTCGACAAATTAGATGGACGGATTAGAAGAGACTATATCACATTATGGATTTATCTTATGTTAGGGACGTAATGAGGTACTTTTTTAATCTACTCGTTTCAAAGACATACACTATCCCTCTAAATATCATAGAGTCGTTTTTATTCCATTGCTTTGATTAGAATCATGATATAATTGAGCTCATTTGGCTATATCGCTGAAGAACTTGTTCAGGTAAGCAACTGAAATCTAACCAAGCCTGTACAGACATTTTGATATGAATAATAGCGATATTCTAAATTTTGATATTAGTTATTAATACAAAATTAAATGTTTGATAATAATGTCAAAAATATTTTGTTCCAAAATATAATTTGCTAATATTAGGATTTCCATTTCCACGCGCAGACAAATCTTACCGTCATTATATACGTAGTACATATGTTGACTGTATGATTATCTAGATTTGAAAATATATTAGGAAAATTAAAACATTTGTTGGAAATATAGAAAGAGATATCGACACATGTGTATAAATTGAATGTAGAAAGTTAGAGAAAACATGAGAAACATGACAAGTAAGTTAAATAGAGAGATATATTGATAGAACATGTATATAGAGACAAAGAAACTAAGTAGAAAGTGTGCGAGTTCCATCGAGGTTACTGATAGGATGCTATCATAAATGTAATTCCTCAGGTCATGACTTGAGTTTATTCAATGAGATTTAAATATTTCTTAGTAGCAGTATTATGAATTGCAAGTAAGGCTTTAATACAAAAAAGATAATTAACATAGAGAGAAATTGGAATATATACTAAAGGATGAAACCTACACCAACAACAGGAAATGATAAAGTGAACAATCAAAAATCAACAGATAAGTAGGCTGGGTTAACTGAAGGAAGAACAAGTTAGACTAGAGCAAGGAAAACACAGTTCTAAGCCAGGGACGAAATGTGCAATTTACTCGATTATATGTAATTGATTTGAAGGCAGCGAGCTCGCAGAATCGTTAGCACGCCGGGCGAAATGCGTAGTTCAAATTCCGCCGAGGTCGACTTTGTCTTTCATCCTTTCAGGGTCGATAAATTAAGTACCAGTTACACACTGGGGTCGATGCAATCTACTCAAATCCCTTTGTCTGTCCTTGTTTGTCCCCTCTGTGTTTAGCTCCTTGTAGGTAGTAAAGAAATGTATATGTAATTGATTGATACTTTATTTAACCGACAATGGAAGGAAGAAAATACAATTCGACGTCGGTTAGTCGGAATTAGAGAGCTAGAAAATAACGTATATTATTTGCTGGTGTTGTAATGCTTCTAACAAACTATCACATGGCAAAAACAAAAGAAAACATAACAAACATTGGAAAAGAAAGTAGAGGAGGTACATATGTATATATACATGCCCAAGCGATTGCATGTTGCTAGTGGCATGAAAATAATATAATCAGTCATGCTTTACGAAATCCCTGCACTCTCCCAAAATGTTTCTTTTGCGCTAGAAGCATTCTACTTTAATTTATGCCCTGCAGTAATCAATCTACTTCTTAGAAACGTTTGGAATATTATTGGACTGTCTTATCAAGTATTTCTTTATTGAACGATAAATTAGAAATGCATCTATATATGTTACTGATAAGATTGTAAAGTATATATATGTATGTCTTTTTCTATGTTAAGGAATGTTAGTTTTGCGTTGAAGTTCCTAAACCGCTCATACAAGTTTGTTTTTAAAGTCAGAAATGCAAATTTATCTGCTCATGAATTAGTAGCTATAGGTATCTTTTAGTCAAAATATAAAACTGAATAATCGCCTCTATTTACTTGTTAGTCTTTATACATAAATCCTCATCTCAGTAATGGCCAATGCATCTTATAAATTGTTTTCAGAAAACACATCTAATATGCATATTCGGACAAGGTGTCTTAGAAACGCACAATAAAACATAGTACAAAATAAAGATTTCTATACCATTTGATATATTCATGTTTTCATATGGACTTTCCTATGAATCTATGAATTTTATATCATATAATAAAGAAATTCTGCTTGGTAATAGTCCATTAATAATCAACGCAACCCCAAAATGTTTGTCATATGAAAAAGCTTGCGTACTTTTATTACATTATGTAAAGTTACTTTCTATTTTCAATTTTTCTACTGTAAGACTAAATGGATGCAGAAACAAATTTGTCAAAAAAGTATTCATTTCATCAGTTTTAATAAAATTATACTATTTTTATTAGTTTCCCTTTATGCTGATAACTGATGCATAAGAATGTACACCTTATAGAATTTAACACAGAAAATTCAAATTCTTCACTGGTATCTTCGATCAAATAGCTGAGTGACCTGCTTTGCGCCACGTCATCGATTTAGTCAATATTACCTCCAAAACTATTACTGCGGTTTAAAACATCACGTGTCCTAGTTCTTCTAAAAAGTATCCCATACAGCATTCGGGTACCTGCGATTAGAATATGTTTGAGCCGCTTGAATTTTCTTAAAGCCTTTTTTTTTCGGCCGAAACGATGTTATCCAATCTGTTCATTGCTCGCAAACATTTATCTTTTCCAAGATGGCCATCGCGAAATTCCACGGTTCGAGGACGGACGTCAATCCAATTAGAATTATGGAGATGCCTCTGGAGTATCTATTTTCACACTCTTTTGACATGTTCTCACATATGGCCGCAAGATTCATATCGTGAATAAGCACGTGACATCTTGTGGATAACATATTTTGGAAGTGAGGACAACTCTTTATGTAATCATAGAGCTTCTTACCTTCTGTCCGAATTAGAACAATATCACTGAAAATACTTTTCGCATTTTAGTAACTTTATAATAACAAAATGATGATTTATTTATTTTCCTCCTTTATCTCTACTTGGTAATATAATCAGATTCTTAGTACTTCATAAGAAATGTTGGAGAAGACGCATTATTTCATATTTAGATTTCAATTTGCACCACCATTAAGTTTTGGAACCAGGACTTTAGAAGTGATATTTCTTTTTTACTATGTTTTATGTACATTGTGGATCGTTTAATGCGTTTCTGTGTAAAGTTATTGTTGTATAATTTCTAATCGAGTCTCTTACTACTTCCATCTATGTTTCTGGGTTTATCGAACAAAAAAATCTTATGCGTTTTACTTCACTGAATTCATGTAATTTCTGATTTAAAACTCATTTAAGATTGAGCTGCATATTTTACGAAACGTAAAGTTCAGTACCGAATCAAAGACTTCGGATTGAAGTGATCTTTCTCCTTAATTCTCTTGGGAAATGTAATTCTCTGGTTTAGTGTTGTTGGTCAGGATGGAGTATCAGTACAGTTAAGCCAAAGATGTGCTTTCAAGTGAAAGTGCTTAAATAAGTAGTTTTATAAGTGTATTTATGATGAATATTTTATTTACAAGATTAAGAATATTCGTAGTTGAGCAGTATAATAAAGATGTGTTGTAATTTTCTATTTGTAATAGGGACAGCACATGGATATATATTATGCAGCTATATCAAACCCACGCACAAATGCATTGTTTTACTGAGTTGTAAGTGTGCATAGATACATACATTTATATATGTATTTGAGTATGAGATAAAGAACTAGCACACATAGACGCACACATTCATTCCTCATGTATACGCTCACACACAGGCACACACTCACGCTCACACACACATATATATATCAACGTATGCGTTATTTGGTAAGGTATTATGTTGAATTATATTATATTATATTAATATGTATATGAAGGAATTACAAACACGAGATTATGTATAACGTAATGCGGAGCGGAGAAGAAAGAAAAGGGAAGAAAATGCATATATAGATAAAGACATATGTATAGATGTGTCTTTTTATGCTTGTGTTTCTTTTAGCGGGTCATATGAGGAAAATTCTCGATAGATGCACACATATTTACAAACGTATTATTGTGGTAAATTATGTGTATATTTGAGTATTTAGACACATTCAAACTTCAGAAAGGTATTATGAAAAATGAGTTAGCGAAATAAATGATTTTTCCCAGGAAATCGATTTTTAGATTTAAACATATATGCATATAATGAAATTATATCTCAAAACTCTATACTTACAAACCAATAATTGATTATGTTTTAAAATCCAGTTGCGATATTAATGAAATTAATGTACGAACAAAATGCGTTTGGACATCTGCACAATTGTGTTTATTGTAGAAAATTTAATGAGTTACATATATTTATTTATATTTTCTTCGAGTACATGAAGCACGAAACTTTGTTTTATTTCAGTGCAACATTTACTAACAATGTCCTTATTTTTCTCTTATTTAAGCTGTATTTTTTTTTCCTAAATTTAAGGTATTTCTCATGAGAAAGAACACCATAACATCAAGCAAGATGAGCGGGTAATAAGGTAAGAACCATAAAAAGGAACCGTCCGATTTTCACACATATCCCTACTACGATATTTCACTCAAAATTATTGGTTGAACGCAAACAATTGAAAAAGAGACATAGCTCAGTTTAGGCAGAATGGTACTTTCTACATCACTTCATTCACGTTACTTCTTTGAATTATGTTCCGAGGAAGTTCCAATTTCACAATTTGTGCTGAACTATTAGTGCTAACTAACCACCAAGCTTTGTATTTTTTCCTTAGCGTTGTATCCCATACAATCACTGGATAGCTGCAATCAGAATGTATCTAAGCTATTAAATTTTCTTTAATTGCGAACCGATGGTATGCAGTCTTTTCATTGCTGGTGAACATTTACATTTCCTCAAGAGGCCATGGCAAAATTTCGCGGTTGGAGGACTGATGTCAATTCTATTATAATCACATGTGAAGCATCCATTTTCACAGGAATTGTTGATATGCACGTTTATGTGTGTGATTAATATCATGGATATCTCACGGAGATCTTGTAGATACCTTACACTGGGAGTGAGCACGACTTTTTATATAATCATAGAAGCAAAACACCTCCTGCTTCTTACCTGAATTAGAACTATCACACCGAAAATAATCTTTTAATTTTGAATTGGTTTACAATAAAAAAGTATGTAAAATGTGCAATGGTAGCCGTGATGATTTCTTTTCCCCTGTCTTTTGATTATACTTCATAATACATGTTTGTTTCTTTATTGCCCACAGGGGGCTAAACATAGGGAAGACAAACAAAGGGATTAAGTCGATTCCATCGACTCCAGTTCATAACAGGTACTTATTTAATCGACCCAGAAAGTATGACAAGCAAAGTCGACCTCGGCGGAATTTGAACTCAGAACGTAACGGCAGACGAAATACCGTAAAGTATTTCGCCGGGGTACTAACGTTTCAGCTTGCTCGCTGCCTTTCGTAACGGCATACGAAATACCTATCTCTTTACTACCCACAAGGGGCTAAACACAGAGGACAAACAAGGACAGACAAACGAATTAAGTCGATGACATGGACACCAGTGCGTAACTGGTACTTAATTAATCGACCCCGAAAGGATGAAAGGCAAAGTCGACCTCGGCGGAATTTGAACTCAGAACGTAACGGCAGACGAATTACCGGTAAGCATTTCGCCCGGCATGCTAACGTTTCAGCCAGCTCGCCTTGTACTTTTTAATATAATCAGATTCATAATCCACATTGAGACGTTAATGCTCAAAGCTTAATAACATTAGGATATCAATATGCAACTATTTTTATTAGTGCAATGCATGGCTTTTTTTCAAAGTGGATTTTCATGTTTAAACATCTATGCATATAATGAAATTAGACCTCAAAACTCTTTTTATCGTTGCTTCCTTGAATTGTTGTTCAAGGAAGTAACAAGTTGCCAAAATTAAATAAATTATCAGTGCTGTATATACACCTAAATAGGCATCTTTTTTTAAAATTTATTCTAGAATTTTGGCAAGAAAAACATCGCACAGAAAAAACTTTTCAAAATGCATGTTGAAAATAAAAGCAATATATACAGCAATCTTATGAAGAGGAAGATCTATGATTCAGGTAAAGGAGTTTACAGTATAGCCGTCGGAGTAAGAAATGGAAAAAAATAAAAGTAAAAATGTGCAAGTATGAAACGGCTGGTATGACACGTATTACTGGCATAACATAATCTTTGTTCCAAAAAATATATAGATCAACGTTTTTCTTATAAGTTTGTAAAATATCCAGCATATATTCAAACAGCAAGTGCTTTATGAGAAAACATGCTCCGATTAAGGCTGGAAAATCAGAAAAAAAAAGCTCGGAGTACAGTAACTTAACAGGAGTTTAGATATGATATATTAAAGAATTACATACACTTAAGTAGAACACTCCGTGATTTATCGTTTCCCAGGGATTAGTCATTTATTTACACAATCACATACACAGAAACACACACACGCTCCCATATACAAGCACGCACACACACACACACACACAAACACGCACACACAAATATAGAAATATACACACGCGCACATTTCATATGCATATACATTTTGTGCAAAAAGAAATTCACAATCCTGGAGTGTCTTATTTATCATTACAGGTGAACGAAGCGTATATTATTCTACAGCGCGCGCACACACACAAACACACTCAAAAAACACATGCACGCACACACACAAGCACCCACACTTGTGTGTGTGTGTGTTTGTATGCGAGTATATTTTATTAATGAGGTATCAAGATTGCCATTGGTTTCATAATAAGATAGCTATATTTTGTGCCTGTGAAATAGAGGCGAACACCAACGCCCTAGGCAAAAGACTTCAGGAGATATACTCTTCTTAACAATATGCAAATCTTAACCTGGCAAACCCACAAATATAGAATAGTTATGCACAAATGTGGTGTTGAGAACTCACTCATTCTCATGATTTGATATTAACGTGTGTATACATGTATATATATATATATATATATTATATATATATATATATGATTTTTTTAATATAAATATATGAAAGAATGGAGTTGAACGACGAATTAATGAGAATTGATGAGAAAGCGGCATAATGTACTACTCATTCCTTCGCAATTAGGAATATGCAGCCTTCGAAACATATGTCGCAAATGAAGGAATTTTGTTAATTCGTCGTTCAACTCCATTCTTTCATATATTTATATTAAAAAAATAAACATACAAATTTCCACACGAAAGCACGTAATCTATGCCCCAGGCACGTAACTTCAACCGTGTTTTTTCTGATGTGAATTTACTACCCAGCTATCGGTTAATTCGAATTATCCATAATAATATAATTCATTCAACTACTCAAATATATATATATATATATATATATATATATATATATGGAGAGTTTACGAAAAAAAACGAAAGACGAAGACAGGTGGTATACAAAACAAACAGATGTATTAGTATAACGCTCACGAATAGAAAAAGTCTTGTACGTTTCGAGCCTACGCTCTTCTACACATAGAGGCACAGAAAAAACAAGGAGTGAAACAAGGAGAGAAGAAATGTGTGTAGTGGCAAACGATATATATATATATATATATATATATATATATATATATATATATATATATATGTATATGTATCTATATGTGTGGAGGGTCGGTTTGTGTGTGCGCGTATGTGTGTGAGGGTGTGTGTGCATCCTCTGCTTTCGCACATTTCCATGACTTAGTCATCGTCCAAATCCTGTATTGTGAATTTGAATTGGGAGCCTGAGTTATAGTGAATCATTTAGTATACTCTCTCTTTTACTCTTTTACTTGTTTCAGTCATTTGACTACGGCCATGCTGGAGCACCACCTTTAGTCGAGCAAATGGACCCCGGAACTTATTCTTTGTAAGCCCAGTACTTATTCTATCGGTCTCTTTTGCCGAACCGCTAAGTGACGGGGACGTAAACACACCAGCATCGGTGGTCAAGCAATCCTAGGGGGACAAACACAAACACACACACACATACATATATATATACATATATACGACAGGCTTCTTTCAGTTTCCGTCTACCAAATCCACTCACAAGGCATTGGTCGGCCCGGGGCTATAGCAGAAGACACTTGCCCAAGATGCCACGCAGTGGGACTGAACCCGGAACCATGTGGTTGGTTAGCAAGCTACTTACCACACATTCGTAATCGTGATCGTTGATCTAGGATTCATCTGCTCACTATGAATGTAAGGGACAGTGTTGACCCAGTTGAGCTCTTCAGCGATCTCTTTCCAATCGGCTATGCTGCAGTTTCATGGCCTCGCCGTCTACCTTCAGATTGACCGAACGGGCTCTATGCCCTGCCAAGACAGTCAGTAACTATGCAGAGCTCGATCAGAGTTATTTTAAAAGTATTTGCATATCCGATATATACATATGAAAATATGTAAATATGAAGTGAAGGGTACTATGTTTGAATCATCAACGAAAGGTTTTTGCTTGGTTGTTTTTAGTTTCGTTGGAATTCGACAACGAGCTCCATATTTCGGCGAGGCTATATATGTGGTTTTGCACGATGTGACGAAAAGGAGCGCAGAAAGCATAATCAATATTTGTACTTTATTTAAAGTTTACGCTTTCGAGAAAGTCGGTCATGTTTAATTACGTTACACTACATTCACAGAGTCTCAGCGCATGTAACATCTATAATTATTTCAGGTCATAATCTGTCATAACACACATTTTAAAGTGCAAGCAAAGACGTAAATATGCACCCTACAATAAGCATTGTTGCTCCTCTAGGTTAAACCGTCAGAGACTAAATGGAAATTGATTTAAAAAAACCCTCCTCAAACAGCACGGAACAGCAACACACACTCTCTCTCTCTCTCTGTGCCCCCTCTGTCTGTCTCTGTCTGTCTGTCTGTCTCTCGCTCTGCAAAATGGTGGCGTACAACGTAAAGCATATATATATATCCATTGTTCATGTCGAAAGATATACATCAAAATTAACACACACAGAAAAGCGAAAGTAAAGGAAAATCTATATATATAAAACATCGGATGTGTGTCTGTGTATTTGTCATCTCATTAAAACTCGATATCCACCCAACTGATTTGAATGAAATTTTACACATGCATTACATAGGGTCCATGGATTATCATGGGTCAAAAACACTTTCAACGTCTTGCCGAATACGGGCACAGCGGCAGATAAACCACATTTCTTAAAGAATTTCCGCAGCGTTGAGACCCGTAGCTTTAAGAGTATCCAGACACTTTCTTCCAAATTTGCAACATAAATTAATTAGACACCTGAAATTGTTGTTGGCTAAAACAAATATCCGACTGCGGCTATGGGCTTACCAAATTTTCAGATTAATACGATTTGAGTATATTGTATTGGTTTTTATCTTTGTTTTAAACCATATTCCGATGATAAAATATTGACACTACTTATGTATCATAAGTAGCCTGTAATATTTCATGTAAACGTTTCTTTCCAATTTGGTAGAGGGAATGTGAATATTAAACTTTTTTGTCGCGCCGTTTTGATGCTTCATGTTATTATCCCGCGCACCGCCGGGCCATGTGCATGTGTGTGCGGCTGGATAAAGGCGCAACAAACCCATTCTTCCATTCTCCAGAAGTGCCCTGTTGGTGTTTCACGTTTCCAATCATGTGCAACGCAGCATAGCCCGGTAGCATGTTTGTTCTCTATGCCATCCCTGTCTGAACTATATAATGCAAAATATCCATACAAAAACCAAACTGCTGTTGTGGTTCACAGGCATTTCAGTTTGACCGCATGACTACTTCCGGAAGCTACGCTCGCCACCTGCAACTAGTCCCCCACCTGTTTTCCCTCCCCCGTTTAGTTGGACGAGGAAATACAGCATGTCCCGCAATGAATGGTGATTTGTGTGAAATCAGATGCTCTTTATTAACACTCACTTTTATTTATGTTTATCATGTTTAATATGTCTTAAAAGTGTCTAAATTTTGAATTTAGCTTCTAATCTTAGTTTAATTTCTGTCGGATACCTCTTATTTGACCATGGCAGCTTTGTTTTCAGTTTGGCAGCAATTATTTTCTTTACTTCCATCTCCAAGTTGGAGCAATCCTTTAGCTGAGCTTAAAGAACACATTCAGTTAGCAGGGCATGATTTAGCTCCTGAAATGCTTCAAAACGTGTTTCACAACGCTGAGGAGAGATGAGTAGTATGCAGGGATACAACCATGTTGAAATTTTTCAATAAATGTTTGACATAAGATTTATAAATCTATTTGTTTTGACAATAAACATAAAATTCTGTAATTTTTTTTTTTTTGAATTTTCCCAATTTTATTAAACCAGATAGTCAAATTCTATATGGTGTAGTGTTACTAGTTGTTGCGTTGCTCGAGTAAATAGTAAAATCAAAAGTCTTCTCGCCGTAAACACCCCATCTTTCTGATAAGCACACTGTATCAAGGAGTTCATTATCCAGAATGTATCTCTCCTTCATAGGCGTGACTGACCAGTTCAGAAGCTTGCTTTCCAAACATGTCGCCTTGGCGTTCAGTCCCAATATGCAGCACCAACGCCCTGTGTGTTATATAATTGCCATTAGTGTATTGATATACAAAATAACAGTTGCAATATATTATTGTCATATAATAAACAAGCAGAAGTTCGTGTATGAAATTGAAATTTCTTCTTTTACAATAATTATAACATGTTTTTTCTTATAAAATACACACATACAGGTGGAGTAAATAATTATATTTGTAAGATGTATATATATATATATATATATATATATATATATATATATATATATATATATATATAATCTATATATAATAACACTTTGAATGCGGCTCCCGAGAAAGGGTAACAGTAATTATCCGGCCAATGACGGGTATTACTGCTAATATCTAATAAAGTATATAGATGACATAGAAAAGATGAAAAGTGGAAAACTATTTCTCCTTAAAGGGATAACCTTGCAGTAGAAAATTCAGAATCGGAAGCATGAAGCA
Organism: Octopus sinensis; assembly: GCF_006345805.1. NCBI lineage: Eukaryota > Metazoa > Mollusca > Cephalopoda > Octopoda > Octopodidae > Octopus > Octopus sinensis. Next base: position 119,720,371 of record NC_042997.1, on the reverse strand, counting down.
AAGTAGGAAGCAACAAGTTTTGATTGTCAGTGTCTACACAATTGAAATATCAGTCATTGATGCGAAAAATCAACGAATGTTGGAAAATTCTAACTACAATGTTACAACGTTGGTAACTGATAGTTATAACATTCGAAATATCTTTCATTTTACTATTGAGCATTGTAAGGCATATTTGTGTATATTTCTACATTTATGAGATGAGGAATTATGTATATTATTTATATTTGACGAATGTTTGTCCTCATCTTGTTGGTTTTTAACACTTTATGATCATCCATGGCCATATGGCATATTGGTTAAGAGCGCGGGCTACTAACCGCAAAATTCCGAGTTCGATTCCAGGCAGTGACCTGAATAATAATAATAATAATAATAATAATAATAATAATAATAACATCGAAAAATGTCTTAGGATTGAGAACTGAGGTTTGAAATTTCCCCAAGACACCTGATGAATCCTGGAGCTTATATCAGCCGAAACGTTATGTTAACAAAATTCGTCAAATGTAAATAATGTATATGTGTGTATATATGAAGTAGTATTAAATATCTATTGTAACAGTGTTATACGCAGCGTATTCATAGTTCGTCTAAGTATTAATATACTAAAGAGAGTTTTTGGTTAAGCCGTATATAGTTGTTAAGTTCTGATTATGAAAATTTTATGATGTATTCCACTCGATTCACACCCATTAGCATAATCACATTATATTCCATCTATTCAATTATACAAACGAACTCTGTTGTTTGAAATATATGGAAATCCACAGGAGGCTAACATACATAACTAAGTTATGTCATTTGAAGACTGTTAGAATCTAATAGATTTGCATATTATGGTGATATGCTAAATGCGCGGTTTTCAATATAGCAGGCTATTAATGAACAAACAGTTTTACATTTGAAGTTCCTTGTTGCATCGCATTTACGAAAATGAAAATAAGTCAGAAACAGATTATAACAATCTATCTCTAAAATCAATGCCAAATATACGCACCATATACAATGCGTTACATGAAATTTATATACACATGCACACACAAAAACAAACACACAGACACACACAAATACACAGACTTACATATACATATATATATGTATATATTCATTATCACATATATGTACACATGCATTTATATAGATATCAATCTGATACATAAAAGTTAAATTTCAAGTTCAATGCATTGATGTGTGTATGTGTATGCGCGTGTGGGGGGTTATGTATGTATGTATGTAAGTATGAATGTATGTATGTATGTATGTATGTAGCTAGGTATGTATGTATATTTTAGAGCTAGCATTTTTTACTTGTTGCAAAATAAGTGACTGTGTTCGCTTGAAATATATATATATATATATATATATATATATATATATATATATATATATATATATATATATATATATATATATATGTATATATATATTATATATGTATATATGTATGTATGTTGTATGTATGTATGTATGTATGTATGTATGTATGTATATATCGTGAGCAGAAGCAAGCTACTATCATCTCTTGCAGACTCAGATTTTTGCGTCGTAATTTGTTGTTACCAAAGTTATGTGAATTCGTATTTTTGTGTGTATTTTGGTTTGAACTGAACTGTTGTCCTTCATGCTATTTGCGGCCTACGGAGAAGAAAATTCTGTTTTAAAAATATTGTAGAAAAACAAATTTACTATTGCTGAACTTTTTCTTTACCCGTTGCTGGGTAGTGTATTTCATTTGTCATTTATTCATTTTTGGCAATTTAAGAAAAAGGTATATGATGGAATTTAATATTGCATCAACGAAAGGGAAAACGTAATACCACTGAAAATGTAGGTGAAACAAAAAAACAAGAAAAGGAAAGACACAGGTTTTCTGCCGCTGTAGGTGGCAATGTAACGGAAATGGAGGTAAAAATGGAGCAACCGTTTAACTTTCGTAATTTAATCAGGAAAAGTGGTAGCAACACAAAACTACTGCCTCCTCCAGAGACAGTGCAATAAACAAATGTGCGAACGGTTGTGTAAAAAATTTACAACCTTAAAAAAAAAAAAGAATTATGGATGCCGAAAATGACGTCGTTGAAAGATGTTTGGCCCCAATATGGAACCACGTAACCTACGTTAGCCTCACTAGCCTACGTTAGTGGTCTGCGTAGCTAAATAGTTGAATGATCTCCCTTGCAAGAAAGAATATAGAGTAACATCCCTTTACTAAGTATCTCGAAGCATCTGTGTCATGAGACGTGTTTCTTAATCGTTAAAGAAGCTTAGCAATTCACTTGATGTTTCTAGAATGTCTAGCTTTCAATTAATAAAAAACAGCGTGCTAAACCTGTTATTCGCTTCTTAGTCGATTAGATTTATAACCATTCACGCCATTGCTATGTCCGTCTAGTTCTCTAAGCCACATGACTGAAAAACCATCACGTATTTCTAAATTTAGCTATCGTTGAAATATCTGTACATTTTCTATCTCTGAAAATTCTTGCGTAGATTACTTCATTCAACTAAATTCTATCATCTGTATGAACTCTTGTAATAATGTACACGCATCCACATCAGCACCTTGAACTGATTATATGTAACCAATACAATCTCAAAGCTTGTTCCCCACTAAAGTTTATTACGATGTAAAAGTCTAGAAACGTTTCTTCTAAACTATGTCATATTTTTTAGTTCCAGTCTATATGGTTTGCAGTACAAATAAATTTCCAGTTGATTGTATAGTTTTTGTTTCTATCTTCAACAGTCCAGATTAATTTACTGAGATGTTTGGAAACTTTTATTTTTATTTCTAAATGACTCAAATGATTTGGCAGACTTACGATGACCCATCGATGTAAAATTAACCATTACCCATTTATGTATATATATATATATATATATATAGCGAGAAGTTGAGGTTATAAGATATAATGGTGTTATTGAGACCAAAAGGTGTCAGGTAGTGCTGAATAAGTGCTATAGACATACCATAGTTAAGTTCCAGATTCGGTAATTTTGCGAATAAGGGGTTCAACGTTGGTTCTATATCGGTTTGTGTATATGAGAAATGTTTGCGCAATGAGATAAAAAAACAAGGGTGTGTAGATATTAGAATATTTATAGATATAAGGTCTTACAGCTGTTTCCAGGATATTTATTAATTATATCTTCATCAGAGCCGGTGTGAGAGGATGATTAAGTCATAGTTTAGATGTAATACACGTCTAAACTAACTATGACATAATCATCCTCTCACACCGTCTCAGATGAAGGGATATAATTAACAAATATCCTGGAATCAGCTGCAAGACCTTCTATCTATAAATATTCTATCTACACAGCCTTGGTTTTTTTATCTCATTACGCCAAAAATTCTTATATATATATATATATATATATATAATTATATATATATATATACATATATATATATGTATGTGTGGTGTGTGTGTGTGTGTGTGTGTGTGTCTGTAAGTGTGTGTGTGTATCCCTAGCCTGAGGGATGGGAACGATGTTTTCCTTTTGCAAATACAGCAAATGCTGATAGGGCACAGTGTGTCGTTAGCCAGGTGGAGGATATGTCTTCCTGGGGCTATAAACTACAGTAGCATCGTCCAATATATGTCAGCTACATTTAGATCGCAAATATACTTCATATATATATATATATATATATATATATATATATTAAAATAATGATGCTAGAAATTGATATCAATCAATTAATATCAATTTAAAACAGTGGTCTAGCATATTTTAAAAAAATCGAAGATTTCAAAATTATCTTACAATTATTAAGAGGAATGACCACTAACGTGGAATCCTATACGCTAGTAATAGATGTCCTATCGCTTTACCACAAAGAGTGTGTTCTCAAAAAATAAATTCAGCAAATGCCAAAAGGTAAAAAATGAGCAATTTAAATAAAAATTTATAAAATATAATATATTACCTACGTATCAGGATTTCATTCTTAATACTTGCAAAATGAAAAATCAAGATGTAAAATACAAGATGCAAGTGTCTGTAAATCTTCAGTGTCGTCTGTCGTATTTCAAAACATATTTTACAAAACTATAGACAGAAACGTTTTCCCGAAAGAAAAATTATGTGCAGTTCTACAAAATATATTTGTGGTATTTTTCAAATGTCTCGTCAAGGCATTTACAAAGAGATGAAGAGTATTAAGGATAGGCTAGAGGTAGAATTCAATTAATAAATATAATAGTATAGGATGGCAAAAATTTTGGAAAAAGATAGTCATAAAACATTAGTGTTTGTGTATAAATGGCGCATATCAAATTTCCAGAGATTTAGAGAATAACTTAAAACACATGGTAATATGTTCATGTGTGTTGATCAGTCTACAAACACTGTTTTGTGAATGCCCTTTTCTTATCTTCCTATTTTCTCTGGTTTACTTGCATCTTTCCATCTTATCCCCCCTGTCCTATCTAGTCACCATTCCTTCTGTGCTCTGCTTTGTTATAACCACGAATGACTCCAAGGAAAGTAGTATTACATTTTTTAGGTCGTTCAATTTTCTCCAGTTGATCGAGTGTGTAAAACTATAAACCTAACTGTAATTTATCTATAATCATTACAGGAAACAGCTGCAAGCTGAATTTGCTCTAATGAAAGAAAAGTATGGAACGGCCATTATTCATAACTTATATATATGTATATATATATACATATATATATGTGTGTATGTGTGTGTGTGTGTGTGTGTGTGTGTGTGTGTGTGTGCATTTCTAGTTAAGGGAAATTAGATTTAATATGTATATTGCACACAACATAAATTGATGCTTTCAGCTTTCATTCAGTCTTGTTGCCTACATATAATTCTTACATTTATCATAGTTTTCACTCATGTTTTTCTTCGATTCCTTCTGACTTATACTTATACATGTACGCCAAACATTTTCTGTCAACTCAAACTTGTATTAGAATTTCTTAATGCGGTAAAACATAAAAGAGATTTTGAGAATTTTAATTCTCGATTCCTGTTTTCTTGCAGTAAATGCAATTTTTAATTTTGTTAAATTCATGATTCAGACGAAAACTTCACGTAGCAACATCAAGTTTTCGAGTTTTACTTCGTTGAAGTATAAATCATTTAAAAAAACATTGCCATAAAATGCCATTCCAATCACGTAATATATATTTTGCTAGCAGAATATCTCATGTTTACATATGCTTTTTGGAAGTCAGCTATTTCGTTTTTGGAAGTTGTTTAATCAATCGAAATATCATGGGCAGTACGCTACAGCATTTCAGAGGAAATAAGAAACTTTAGACACTGGTAAATTTTTGGCAGCTAAATCTAGTGAAGATGTGGAAAGTATGCATTATCATGTTTATTTTAATCCAGCGTGGTCTAGTGTTTATATCAAACTTTATGAAATACTTACTTCTTTAAATAGCAATGATTTTGACTATTAATTTGGCAGAAAATTCCCTTTCCGTCAAAACGTTTTGGTGAAAGTTATTCACCCATTGCAAAACTGTGATTTACTTCTGTATAAAAGTATATTCTGATGATTTAAGGACCTTTTATGATAATTTTCTTATCAGCAAGTAACATTTGCACAAAGCAGCACCAATACAAAATTATTAGTCCCATAAGTTATAAAACGGCTTTGTCTTTACAATCCAAAGGCATTTAATTGGTCTCAAATCCCTAAGAATACTTGCCAAGCAGCCCTCAAATTAAATATGCCAGATTTCTGTCCCTCTTCATAAAAAGTGTGTTCAGTTTTGAATCATATTTGATCAGAATTTATGCGGTGGAATATTACAACCGTAACGTTGTTATAGTAATATGAAACACTATAACATGCGTGTGACTAAATTATGCTGAATAAATTATGCATTGTGACGGAAGTATTATTAACTCAAAATAGCATTTTTAATATTTTACTTACAGGTGATATACTGTAGAAAGCAACAACACCGAGGCATTATAATATTCATCTTGACAGGAATTTATGTTTATTAGAATCATGTTTGTACATAAATAAATAAGCAGTCATATAGTAAACACAACAGGAAACAAGAACCTGTCAATAGTTTCACGGAATATCTACAGACTTATTTTGACCAATATGTTTGACAGAAGGTGAGTAACATATTAAGTAAATATGACGTTTCTTTTATGCGTAAATGACACGAATAATCACTGGTTATTTTAGATTCCCCAAAACAATATGGATTTCTGAAAAGTTGTTTGTCATAATATTATGATATATTATTATAAATAGTGTATAATCTCTAATAGATTTAATACATTTTAGTAGATTATATAGGATATTCTGCCATATACGTATCAAGGAACCCTGTGCTGACAAGCATAAAAACATAAATTAAATCATAATTATTTCGATATGATTTTCTGGTCCGTCCCCACGCATATATAAGAATATACATACACGAATAAAAGTTGTTCGTATCAATGAGTTCATATACTTAAGCATTTAAATGTAAGCGAAATATAAATTAATGTAAAGGTGATTATAAAAATAATTGAATAAAATATATGATTTAATTTGATTTCTTTAGCATAGAGTTCAAATTATATCGTAATTTATAGCTCTGCATTGATAAATGATATGCTCAAATTAATTAATCCTTAAAATGTTGGGGCGAAATACATTCTAAAACATTTAAGAAATAAGTGTAAAATAATTTAAAATTGATTTTAAGAGCTTTAAATTCGTACTCGGTACAGAACTAACTAGAAACAAGTGAGCGTATGTGTGTGCGTGCACACGTTACTGCGCGTTTGTATTAGTGTGCTCATGTGGTGTGTCTATATATGAATGTATGTGTCAGCGTACATGTCAGTTTGTGTTTCTGTGCGTGTATATATATATACATATATATATACGTATATTAGCCATAATTTTAATGATATAGAATATGAAGACTTGTTTACCCTCAAAATTAATTTCCTTGTACATTACAATGTCATGTGGAGGCGCGTGGCTTAGTGGTTAGGCTGTCCACATCATGAGGTTTCGATTCCCGGACCGAGTGACGCGTTGTGTTCTTGAGCAAAACACTTCATTTCACGTTGTTCCTGTTCACTCAGCTAGCAAAAATGAGTACCACTGTGTTGGACTGGCGTCCCGCCTAGCTGGAAAACACATACGCCATAGAAACCGGGAAATCGGGCCCATGAGCCTGGCTAAGCTTTTAAAGGGCGCATTTATTTTTATTTATTTACAATTTCACACAGTAAATTTGTATGGTTGTTACAACCTACACGTGTTCTACTGCACAGAATATGAGCACTTTCAAATGAAACCCGGTATAATTTTCTGTTCAGCTTTGTCAGAGTCTGTGCCACAGCGGGCCACGAAGCGAACTGATACGGGTACTGTTTTCTTTTTGTTGTTGGTTAGGCCTCGAGCGGAAGTGAGGGAAGTTTGTTTTGAATCTGAAATCTGATCTCTTCTTAAGTTTGCGTGGTTGATCCGGGTTTCACACCAGTTACTGGTGGAAGTCAGGATTATAATTAGATCGTGGCTAGTGTTACTGTTCTCGCAGGATTCGCTGAGTATTGTAGTAATTAGGTACTCTATAACCTTACTTTCAAGTCTAGTCCTTGTAATGTAATATTATAAGATATTCATATATATTCGTTGCTATGGTATTAATGCTGGGTAGCAGAAATTATACAGGATATATATTAGGTTGGTTACGTAACGCCCATATAATCTTTTCTAATCTAGTCACAAGATCCGAAGATTTGGTGGGGGGGAACCAGTCGATTAGATTACCCCATTAAGCAACTGGTACTTAATTTATCGGTCCCGAAAGGATGAAAGTCATAGTCGACCTCGGCGGAATTTGAACTCAGAACATAAAGACAAACGAAATACCTATTTCTTTACTACCCTCAAGGGCCTAAACACGGAGAGAACAAACAAGGACAGACAAACGAATTAAGTCGATTATATCGACCCCAATGCATAACTGGTGCTTATTAATCGATCCCGAAAGGATGAAAGGCAATGTCGACCTCGGCGGAATTTGAACTCAGAACGTAGAGGCTGACGAAATACCGCTAAGCATTTCGCCCGGCGTGCTAAAGTTTCTGCCAGCTCACCGCTTTGATTGGGGAAGTTTAGGATATGTGCTTCTATCATTCTTTTCCCACCTCTTTGTTAGTTGTATGTTTATGTTGTTGATGGTATGTTTTGATATGTTTATGTAAGTATCTTATGGCGTGTTCCAGCAAACTATTAAGTATTTTGTCTTGGGTTTTGTTACATTTCTTCAAAAAAGAAAAGCTTACACCTGCATGATTCGTTTCAGGTGTACTAATTATCTCCCACTCCGTGGTAGAGCAATTTTTTTTATCTTTAAGGGTGGTAATTAGTTTGCTTAGGATCGTGCTGTTCAGCACGATCCTAGATAATCCTAAATGATTAGCTAGACTGTTTTTGAGATTTAGCGAGCTGGCTCCAATACAGAACTACGTCATCCCCGAGAAGTGATTTTGCATCTAGGTTCTTCGTCAAGCATCCGGAGTATAAGGTGCGAGCTTTATTCCTAACACAATTACAAAGACCTAATTGGCTTTTCTTATTATTTATTGTGTTATAGTTCCTTGCGCATATCTCTGCTACACTTTTTTTCAATCGACTCCATATTTCCAAACCTTTTTATCCGTAGGTATTACCGCGCTGCTATTTTTAATGATTCCGGCTCCCTGACCTGTGAAAATATAGGTTTGTGTTGATGTCGTCTTCTCTAGACTGCTGGTCCCTGCTTTATTACCATCCCCACCCCACAACAGCCTGTGCTATGTTGGTGTTAATGCAGGAGTCCCTTCTGCTGTTAAATATTCCTTTCCCTGATAGCTGGTTAAAATTATCCATATTGCCCTTGTTGAATTCATATTTCTTGTCTAGTCTATTATCATCGGACCTGCGGAAGTCAGATATTTTTCTCGCGTTAGACTGCGGCGATGCATAGGCACCGCCTTGAAGAATTGCAGTCGGACTTATTGACCACCAGTGTTTTCTTTTTCTTTTATTTTTATAAAGCATGTTACATGTACTACTGGTCTCTTTCGTCTTAAAAACACCAGCCCCAGCTGTCAAGCCATTGGTGTGGGTCAACCAAAGATACTACAATACACAAACAGATACCATGCACACAAACACACACACACACACACACACACACACACACATACACACTCGCACACACTCATACATACGCGCACATACATCTACGCAGAATATAAAGCATATATGGGATAAAATATGTGTGCGTGTTTGTGCGTGTACATGTATGCTTCACAATAGTCTTTAAATGTTTTCTTATATATTAACCGATTAGGTACCTAATACATTTAGATTTAGATATAACAGTGATTTGACTATTCATTAAATATCCTCTTATTACAAATTTAAGTCAATGTAACAGTACAGTTTTTGATTGTAAATTGTTCTTTAGTTGCAACTAAAAATGATTACTTTATTTATTCTTTAAATGTTAAACATATTTGGAATTGTGAAATAATCCTTCCAAAACTCTGAAAAGTAGATAGAAATGTACGAAAGTAATACGTCATAAAAGGTGAAACTGTTGCATATGGAATAATGTTTGGTGGAGAAACTCTAATGAACAAATGTCCAAATGATATACAAATAATTTTGTGGATAAAGTATTGCTCCAGGGAGCGAGTAAATCTATATTGATTTTACCTTTATTTGTCGCTTTTGTCGTTATATATTATGGACAGAGTTGAAATATATGTAGGCTTGGTATCCTCCATTATAAGACCTTTGGCATTCCATGTGAAAGGTCTCTGAGACTGTTACAGCTTTATACATTATTGGCAAGAGTAAATAACTACCTTCTCTGAAATGCTTTCTGATATCAAATAGAATTTGTTAGACGTTATCCATTCTAGCGATTTCTTTACACAAGTTTGATTGGATGTACATTGCCAATATTTCATTGCTACCAAATGTCTTGGAATCTCTGTTTGTATTGCTACCTGAAACAGCGAAATCTTGAAATGAAAGTATTGTGATCATTAATAATTCCTCGTGTAACTACTACCTGAATCAACAAGAATTGGTTTTGTATTAATTCTATGAATAAAATACTCTTTCCCTAGATAAGCCAGTGCGTCTTTCCAAGAGAATATATAACGAATTCAACATAATTATTTCTATTGACACAATACATCTTCTTTGTGGAATTGTTTATAACGACATGTGCTAATTTGATTAACACGTATGCCCGATTCGTGCGTGAGAAAGCACAATGTAGATCTTACGTATGTGCGCACATTCATCCACTGTATATGCACGTGTGGGTGTATTCATTTGTATATATGTGTGTATATCGTAAGGAACATCATTTGCTCACTTGTTCCTGGGAATTATTTTATTAAACATATATTAATACACACATGAATGCCTACTTACATAAATGCGCATATTTATTATGTGGCAAGTGAAATGAGAATCTTGAAATTGAATGTTTTGGCGACATGGAACATATCCTGTGATTAATATATTTGTAGACACTGGACACTATTAAGCTTTCTTTCAAGAAACTGGATCTCCTAGAAATAACAGCCGTATTAGAAACGTCATCGTGTGATATAAATATTTTTCTAAAATATCCTAAATATGCCAATCCGTTTTCCCTTCAATTGCACCCTAACAACTGAAAAGGTTAAATAATGCTTTATTCCACGAAACAATGCATTTGAATACAAGAATGTGACGGTCGGGACTAACACGTTTTTGGCAATTACACTGCTAGAACGTCGTTGTATGCATATGATGAATTAGCAAATGTGAGACAAAGAAAGTAAGAAATGTCTTATTAAATGACCTCAGCTAGCTCTAAACATCAGCTTATAATATTACATTATTAATGAGTGTCTCATGAGTTATGCGGTGATGAAAATATCATCAAGTTCTATAGGTTGCGCATAGACTAGATTTATATTCATAGCTGCCCATTGTTTCATTGAAACTACTCTTCGTTCATTCTACGTTCATTCAAAGTTCATTCAAACCATTCTACGTGCAGGACAGCTCTCATCTATTAAACCTATGAGAAACATTTATGGCGTGACCATGCAATCGTTATTCCTTTAGAAGTGTCGGTAGGGTAAATTTTATTCAATACATACTTATGATTGAAAGAGATAGAACTGATAACTCTTGTTCGATGACCGATGAAGGAACATCCTCGCCGTGTGTACTTAAAATTCGTTACAAGATTTTATCTGTTTTTATTCAGGTACTTTTTCTACTGATGAGTTGGCTTTCTATAAGTTGGTTTCCAAAATATGAAGGTTTGTTTTTTAGACACAGAAATTATTAAAAGTAGTTGGACTGCACTGAGTAGGCACCCATGTGATCACGCTTTCATGCCGAATATGTATCATCAATGACCCCTTCCTATATCTATAAATAGAAAAATTTCTTGTTTGTCTCCATTCAACCAAGAATAAAACCCCCTCCCCACTGAGAGATCTAAATAACAAAGTGAACTCAATGATAAAATCTACAGTCAGAAAGTGAATATACTGCTATCATGTTCTTAAGAATGAAATCAACATTTTTGTCTATATATCTACCCTCTTTATAATGTTGGCAAATGAAATGGGGGTAAGAATGTGCATTGTCCGTTTAATTGGAAAATTCTATAAGTGGCTGAAGATTGCTCGACATTTTAAAACTGATGTAATACGTACAGTGTTTAATGAAATGAAGTAGCATGAAACAATTGTACTACTCTGCCTTGGATATAGGTGTTGTTTATTTTGATTATATCCCCCCCATTTGATTTATATCGATAATACCATACAAAATTCTGGTGACTTTAACTTAAGTATCATATTCATCTGAATCTATATATATATAACAATTAAGATGACGACTCAGATACGAATGGTACGAGAAGAGAGTGAGATGGATTGGACATAGGTTAAGGGTTGTTCTAGAGGTTGTTTAATGTCCTTATAGTATTTAAACGTGCGGGTAGCCTCATATATGCCGGAAAGATGAATGTTTAGTTTATTATTTAGAACATTTTCACCAATATATCGCCTTACAATATCAAATAGCTCCGTGTAGCATAGTCTGCAACCCTATCTACTGTTTAAGAAGATATTCTTTTGCTTGGAGAAAATTACAGTCTTTTATAATGATGTAATGCTTTCATTCTCCTATTCAAAGATTACGTAAGATACAGCTCTAATGAGCTGACAATAATTCATCGTTTATTATCATTCATTTGATTTTATATATACACATACATAGATACATACACACACACTCACCAACATGAAAACACCAAGAGAAAACACAACTACGCGAGCAAGTGGAACAAATATAGTATTATTGGACGCTCAGGAAGGAAGGGAAGGAAGGTTTTACGTTTCCAGCGGAGCTCTTCGTTAGAGACATAGGGAAAGGAAAAAGATCCAGAGAGGGAAGACGGAGGGAAAATAATCGCCAACGGTACACACGCGGTCACATGTATATATATATGCGTGTGTGTGTGGAGGTGGGGTTAAATAAAATGAGATAACAAAGCAGAATGAAATTTCTAGGACATTTATAAAGAGAAATGTAGTCTTACAGTTTTGTCAATGATATGAGGGATATCCCTTCATCAGAGACGAAATGAGAAAGATAAATAGAGGGAAGTAGTAGAGTTCAATAGCAGAAGTTATTTTGGAAAGCGAGAGATATAGGAAGTATAAAGGGAAATAAGATAATAAATATATATATGTTGAACGTTACAGTTGGATTTTCATTATCCAAGTAAAGTGCTATGTAGAATGTGTAGAAAGGTTTCCTGTCCATGGTATGTAAATTCTGTTAGGAGTCCATATTTAGTTATAACAGATGAATAGTGCGGAGGCATTAATTCCATGTGCTCTTCATTTAGATGTGTCTTGTAGCGTAAATAAAATATTGTGAAAGTACTAGCAGGATAAGCAGATAGAGAAAAGGGAATATATATGCATGTTAGAAAGAGAAGAATACTTGTGTAGTGTAAAGGTAATTTTTAAAAAAAAATTCTTTATTAAAAACAATATTACAAAATCTTTTATGAGTATGTTTCGGATTTAGAATTCTTATGAAATATTCTTTCGTTGTAAATTGTCATCGATTATTTTGTACAGTGGGAATATTTAAAATTTCTCATTTGCCCTGATATCCAGATGTTCACTGCATGAGATATTCTTAAGAGATGAATCCCTAATTTGTCTTTATGCACATTCACACGACTAGTCAGTTTCCCTCCTTTCTCCCTAATGTACGTTTTATCGTATTGTGGTTTCCCTTGCTCAATTTATTCGCATTTCCCGCGAAGGTCATGCGCGTAAACGTGTGTGTACAATCTTTTTACCATTAATATTTTACAGAGAGGTCACTTACTGGTAAGAAAGTATCAACTGGGTCACTTCCTCAAATAATTTGCTCATATATTGTATATTTGATTAATTGTGTTTATATTTCAATAAAAAATTCCATTTATCTCTTCCGACCAGAATTAATCCCTCTTCTCAAAGTTATTTCTTCAAGCAACGGATATGCGTTTGACTAGTTAACAATTCTTATTTTACGTTCATTCTAAGTATACTTTCCATTTGATTTTCACGCTTAGCGTAATGTTGGAAAGTTTCCACTCGCCCTAACTAATTTCAAAAATATTGCCTTTTTTTCGCATTCATTATCTCAAAACTAATAAAACTCGGCGTCATATATAAACATTACATGCACATTGGCATTGATAAGCTTAATTATCATCCCTTCATAGATAGTAAATAAATACATATATTTTGCGGGAAATATCATTGCCCTGCTTGATCATCTCTTCTATTTCGATTTATTGGATTGCAAGGGAATGCCGCATGGCATAAATGAACAGCTCTTACACTTTAAATTTTATTTCAAACGCAAAATATATTTACTACTTTATTACTTCAAACAGGCGGCTTCAATTAAACTCCTCTCTCACATGCATGCGCTGGTACAAAGACTCACTTTTCTCCGTAAATATATTTACACTTTTTCTATTTCTCTCTTTGTCTCTGATTATATGTACAGATATGCACACATGTATATTATATATATATATATATATACATATATAAAGACATGATTCGTATAAAATTTCATTTATTGAACAAAGTTCAATAATTTTCATGAAATAAATGAATTGAAGCGGATTGCATGTTAAAGTAGATCATCCCCTGATTTTATATTTCCAGATAATTATTTCTGACAAATGGACCAAGATTTCCACGGAGAGAACGTCATAAAGGTCGAATTGGTACTCTTCAGTAGGTGGGATTTCAAGGAAAAATGAACAGTTATAAATGCGTTAAAAACAAATATATATTGCGTGTGTTTATTTGGGAAAAAAACATGACCATCCCGGAAAACAATAATATGTTTCAACACACGATTGCACATCAGATATCTTGCAACATGAATTTACAAACGTATACATACAAATAATTTTATACACAGACACACGCACACACACACACACACACACACACACACACACACACACACACACACACACACACACAATATATATATATATATATATTGAAATAGATAGGAAGAGAGGAACAAACGAACAGGCATATTTATATATATATATATAGAGAGAGAGACATACGTATATACATACATGCATATATTTCCATACATATATTTATGCATATATATATATATATATATACTTTATTTTAAGCAGCAGAAAATTCAACAAAATCTGTTACTCTGAGTTTCTCGTTGCCGTTCATCAGACAGTTTTTGCTAGAATGGAACATATATATTAATTCAATCTATACTCTTACAAACGCTACACCTTTAAAAAGAAATGGACTTGTTTGATTGGCCCTTTAGAAAAAACGGTCAATCTTCGAGCGATAAACAAAAAGGTCAAAAATATATGTATATATATATAAAAAAACTTATAAAAATTATAAAAATTATAAAATCCGAGGAAAAAACCGAGGAAAACCTATTGCCGTTAATGAAGACAGTACAAATTAATGCATAGAAATTAAACCTGTTATAAATACTGCAATACATATTTATATTAAAATCCACATATATATATATCAACATACACAAAAGGATGCGCGTAAACGCCATACATACATATACAGACGTATGAATTTGAATCTAAATTATACACATAAAAGCATGTGTACATATATTCACGCAAACCGTCTCGCACGCAAGCTAAAATTCATCTATGTAGCAATTCTCATATACTGAGCAAGGAGGGGGAACGAAAGAAAGGGAAAGAGAGAAAAAAGGAACGAAAGAGGGGTGGGGGGGAACTTGTAGCGATGTTATTGGCATCTATAGAGGCCAGTATACATACACAAGTTTGAATTGATACATATACATACCGTCGTGTGTATGCGTGCTTAAGCACAAGCATACTTTCACTTACACATACACAGATACGCATGCTTACAAATACATATGCTTTGCTATACACAAACTTATATAAACATTCTAAATTTGACAACATTGCTTTTTTTTAAAAAAAACATTGCTTTAAAAAATGGGTGCATTAATAAAAATATATACGAAAGACATATAAAAAAAATATAACATCCTATTTTGGGTCATTTATAAATAATCAGGTAATATAAATAATCAAGGTAATCCTATGCAATACAATAACATGAAAACAAAGTTTGTAGGTTTTTCCTAATATATATGTAGAAACAATAAGACTTTGCTATAGATCCGTCGTAGCGCTTAAGAGTCAAAATCAAAATCAAAAATCAAAATACAAAATATATACTCTATCCATATGGTATATTTATATTCGACATTTAGCCGCGTGCCTACATAAGTTCATTAACTCACTTCTTTGATTCAAAGAATTATTGTCTTTGAATAATATGTGCATTTTTTCTAATAAGCAAAGCTTGCACTTGAAATTATATTTGTAAGCTCCATGCCTGTATGGTGCCGCCCTGTCCAGAATGCTCCATGTCACGTTGAAAGGTGGGGCTTCCTTTTCTTTTAGTTCCCAGACATATTTTGCTAGGCTGGTTTTCTTCCTATTCTCTGGGTATTTAAAAGAATTCTTATGAGAATAAAATCTTGTTTTAAATGAATTTTCTGAACCCTGTGTATGTCTTGTATTCCGATGAGCCTTCCACTTGCACCTTGGCTCTATAAACTACTCCTTTCACTAGACATTTCCCTTCTAACGGACAGGAGCTTTCGTTTTTACAATTACATTCTTAATGGGCTCGGCACCATGTCTAATCTCAATAGCTTCCTATTATGTTGGCTAATGTAAGAGGCGAAATTTCTGCAACAAGAATAGCTAACCTTCAGGGTTCTTCTATTAAATATTCTGTAGAATTTATGACCCTGCTTAAAATGCTTAGAGACTAATCTCAAAATTCCTTACCTATATTAGTCTTTACGGCCAATTGAAAGCCGGGTTGAACACAAAACTTTCCTGGTCCTAGTTCTTCGTGCAGCATTATTATTAGCATTAAGCTGGTTGAACTGGATCTTCTCCGGGAATCCACTATTCTTTAATGCGCTATCGTAATAAGGTGCAGCATTATGGAATGCTGCCTCGTCCGAAGAAATTGAAGATATTCTTCTACCTACATTGCTGACTAAGTTGCTAAGGATAACTGGTGGATGGTTCGAATCTTTGCTAATATACGATAGCTTTTCATTGGGCTTACGGAAAGGTTTAAATCTATCCGATCTTACATTAAAATTTACGTCTAAAAAATCTACACTATTCAGGTTAGTATCTATCGTAATCCGTAAGCCCATCCTTTGAAAGAAAGCTATAAGGTCCTTCCTAAGTCTATCTGATTCATGGCCGTTTAGATTATGCGTGGCTATAAGGCCGTCATCCCTATATAGACCTGCATCTATAAATGGGAATTCTATTTTTAGATTATGGAGAATAAAGGCTCCTATGAGCATACATAATTCAGCCCCGTCGTATGCCCCATCGGTAATCGAAAAGAGATCCTCAGTCTTCTTAATCCAGGTGGAATCCTCGAAAAACAGAAGCGATTTCCTCGCATGCATAATAATTTCAATTTCCGAGCTATCGATGTTGACATACTGCTTGGCGAAGTCCAATGCTCTTAGGAGCAACGTCCTAGATATCGACGGGTAAAAGTCAATAATGTCGAATTGTGTGAAACTACATTATTCTTATAGCTAATACCTTTAAACCACTCTATAACTGACTATATATATATATATATATATATATATATATATATATATATATATATGATTATTTCAATGCATATCTATGCATATATATATGTGTGTTTATTTATGGGAGTTCATAGCGTAGATAGATATAGGCACTCAGTGTATATGCATGTGTTTCCATACACTATGGAGATTACAAATGTTGTGCAGCTGTATCTGACGAATCGGTTTATCATATTAATCCTCTCAAGTGAAATATTGTCATACGGCATACGATTGTCCCTCGTAACTTGTCAAATTTAATGTTCGTTACCTTTACAATAACGCTTGGTTTCCTCTCAACATTTCAGATAATTAAAGATAATACAAAATATTTACATCACCTATCAAAATAGCGAAGACATTCTCTTGCCTTACAACTTATTAATAATTTGGAATCTATTACATTTTACTGGGGTACAGAAAGTTATATCTTCCACACCATACACACATTGAATGCATATTTCTGGAAAAAAGAATTCCATAATTTATATCATGAATATTTAGGAATTATGGATGTTAAATCTGCATGGTATAATCCCTAACTTCGTTTTCCATAACTCATATATCAATGTTTTGGTAGACAAGAGCGTTTTCGTCATATTAAAATAAACGAGTTTAGATTCATAATATCTCCAGTTTTATATATGTTTCCATACAAAGTAATATTAATCCAGAGACACCAACGCACTTAGTGACAAATACAAGCTCATAGAAGAGCATAGAAATACACATATTGAGTCAGTCTCACGGCCCTAACTCTGCACTCATATATATATATATATATACAAAATTTAGAGGATTGACCACAAAAAGTGGACAGCCTGTATACTAGAAATAGACGTCCAAATCGCCATTTTTGCTGACTTTTTACTTGAGAACACATTCTCCGGGGAAAATGGCGATTTTTACGTCTATTTCTAGTGTACAGGCTGTCCACTTTTAGTAGTCAATCCTCTAAATTTTGTAAAAAAATTTAACCTTCGTTTTTTTTTTAATATAAATGTCTACCCTTATTTAATTTTAAATATATAAATATATATATAAACATTTGAATAAAGATGGAAGTTGGTAGGTAGTCACACAAATAGAGACATGAATAGATATTGAAACAGATATACAGAGGTATATATTTGCACATACACACACATGCAGATAGACGTACGGAAACGTGAACATGTATAATTGTGTGTGTGAGTATATATATATATATATATAATCAAAATAAGCAACAGGGTATCAAGTAGTAGAGTAGAACAACCATTTCAAGTGGCTCCATTTAATTGAACAAGGCAATCATTACATCAATTTAAATGTAATGCTATCCTAAGTTGTACAAATAAATGGAATTTTAACGAGTATGACACATTAATATATATTATGTATTTATTTGTGCAGGTGAAGATAACACTACATTCAAATCAATGTAACGATTGCCTTGTTCAATTAAAAGGAGTCGCTCGAAACGGTCGTACTGCATTTCTACTTGATATCCTGTTACTTATTTTGATTTTACTCACCTTTCTGTGCGGATAATACCGGACTGA
>NC_042997.1:119694057-119696557 GCF_006345805.1 Octopus sinensis | reverse complement strand
TTGTCAATAGCCTGGATAGACTATAAAAAAGCTTTTGATAGTCTACCACATAGCTGGAATCGGAAATGTCTGGAACTGTATAAAATAGCACCTACTCTGCGAAACTTCATATATGTAAGTATGAGATCATGGAGAACTACACTAACTTTGAACAGTGAAAATAAATCGCTTAATGCTGGAAACGTAAGAATTCAATGTGGCATTTTCCAGGGTGAATATCTATCAGCCCGGAAAAGCCACATGTCTAGCTTTAATACCTCTCTCAAAATTGCTTGATGATGTATACCACGAACATAAAATGTTTGATAAATATATAAATCATCTCATTTTCATTTCTTTTTGCAGAAAATGACCAACAACAACAGGGCTTACTATCGATTGTTAAACAGCATCCTCCCTCTTGAACAAAAATGGTGCAAACTAAACTCATGCGTCTGCGTAGAGCAACTATTAAAAAACCCTATAATATTTTAAAATTCGTCATCCAAAAGAGGAAACGTAAGATATTTGACAATGTCCCGCATAGAGCTGGATCTTCAAGGCACTACATATATACAACATCTCCCTTTTCGTAAAATGTTTCGTAAAATGCAGCACCGTATGGGTCTCTGTGACACGGGATTGTTTCGCAACTGCGAGAAAGGCTTGTACGTATCACAGAACATGAAAATAACCCGTGGAATATTCTAAAGTGATTCATTATCCCTTCTCCTCTTCTGTCTTTCCTTCATTCCCTTGTCCTACGAACTAAAGAGAACAAATCACGGTTGCAAAATGTTTGAAAATTGCAGTTCACACTTTCTCTGCATAGACGGTCTGATATCATACGCAAAAGATAACAAGGCTCTGAAAGGATTACGAGTAACTGTGAAATATTTAGCGATGACATCAATATGACTGGTGTGCAAAAGTTTCGTTCAAACATGGTAAACTGACAGTTAGTACGACGACCCAACTAGATCATGCTACATGTATCAATGACCTGGATTAAGAATGTTTTTATTAGTATCTTGGAAAAAAAAAGGAAAAGGGATTAAACACAAATCACTGAAAGAGTATTATAGACATGTCAGAATGGTTCTTCTATAATAGAATTGCAGCTATGAACTCCCTAGCGGTTTCAGTTATCTTGTATAGTCTTCATACCATCAACTGGAATCTGAGTGACTTGCAGTGTGTGGACATAAAGACGAGGAAATTACTGACTATAACCAGGATGCACCACCGAGCATCAGTCATTCCCAGGCTCTATTTCCCGTAGAAGGAAGGCGGTAGAGGCCTTATTCTGCATGAAACTCTCATAACCGGCCACGGTAAGACTCCAAGTTTACATTCAAAGTAGCAATATATATCCGAAACCAATAATATATGGGATTAAATAATCGTGTTGATATCAATTGCCCACTTTCTCAGGAAGTTTGCTTTCATCTAATATAAGCGTGCCTAAGGCATCATCTAATATAAGCGTGTCTAGCAGACAGGAATAATCAGTACCGACGAAGAAGGGTTATACCCACAAACTAGCTTGAGATCCGGTCGAGAAATGAAATATAATGCAAATAAATCGGAAAATAATAATGATAATAAAATAATAGTAATAATAATAATAATAATAATAATAATAATAATAATAATAATAATAATAATAATAATAATAATAACAATAATAATAATAATAAAAATAATAATGACAATAAGGAGAAGAAGAAGAAGAAGAAGAAGAAGAAGAAGAAGAACAACAACAACAACAACAACAATAACTGGGTGATAGGAACACGTCGATATGGAATGGGAATTATGAAATATCAAAAAGAGAGAAGTGAAGGAAATGCATACCGATATCAAAAATATTTTGACAGTACACAGTCTTTCACACTAAGAGTGACACCGATAGGACCTACTCGTCGAGAAGGAAGGGAAGACTTGATCAGTTGCCAGGACTGTATCGAAGGAGAGGAAATCAGACTAGCGTGGTATGCAAAAACGCCGTGGAGCCACTGCTGAAGTACTTGAAAGAGGCCGGTGTCATCAAAACTGAAAATTATGTAACTAAAGAAAAATTTAACAAGAAATTTACAAAAAAAAAGCATGGATGGAAATAAAATGCGCGATCAATTTGCAAGAGATGTGAAAGTCAAGACAGCGACAGATGACCGGTAGCTATGGATGAGGAGGAGCGACCTGAAGATAGAGATAAAATAACTCTTATGCGCAGCTCAGGAACAAGCGTTAAGGACCAATTATATGATGTGTAGAATTGACAACAATACCGATAGAGACAAGTGCAGAATGTGTGATGAGATTTGACGTTTGGCCAACTTTGTAAATTTTTCCAGAACTCCTTCTTTGTCTCCCTATCTCTCTATCTCCCCTCTCTCCCACACTCTCCCACTCTCCCCCCTCTCTCTCTCTCTCTCGCTCGCTCGCTCGCTGTTATGGAAAGCGAGGAATTGTCAAATTGATTAAGTAAATGGGAATGAATTCTATTAAAACTCCAAAT
>NC_042997.1:119609057-119691557 GCF_006345805.1 Octopus sinensis | reverse complement strand
ACTCACAAGGCTTTGGTCGGTCCGAAGGTATAGTAGAAGATACCTGCCGAATGTGCTACGCAGTGGGATTGAACCCGGAAACATGTGGTTGGTAAGCAAGCTATTTACCACACAGCCACTTCTGCGCCTATAAGTAGTTAACATTTGGTGTTTAAAATATTTTAATATAAACCCTATTACGTTAGAGATGTTAATAAAAGTATAAGCTACGGATGCAGGCAGATGGTGTGTATGTATATTTAATAGCGTTCGAAACTTAAACAAAATTCAACAAGACAGAGAACTATGTGTTTATCAGTCTGATATAATGGAATACGATTATATTTTTTGAAAAGTTTTATTATAAGATTTCCATCAATCACTTGAAAACAAAATTGCAATTTATATTCTGTAAACTAATGAGTATTCACTACGTTCTTTTATATGAATGTATTTCTGAAACAGCTCAACAGCTATTTTATATTCAAAATGATATTATCCACGTGGCTAGTGATGCTGTTCAAAATAAATAATTGTTTTTCTATTTAAAATCATCATTTGTATTACAGTAACATTTCAATTTGAATGTTCATTATTTGTCGAAATGTCTGCGCAAATTGTTTGAAGCAGAGAAAATGAACTGGAATAATAGATTTAAATATAAAATTTCATTCCTGTATGGGAAAATTCAAAGGGTTGACGTGAAAGTATACACTGGAAAAATCATAGTACACTATACCTTTCATGAATGCTTTTAGTGTAAAATCTTGTAAATATATCACATTGTCATTACCAAGTATTCATTACAGCGCATCATAATCGTTACTATATATATTTAACAAACCTAAAAGAATACACAGAAAAAGAGTCCTCAATAACTATTTATTACATTAATCAATGTGTACTTAGAAACATATATATATATATATATTATATATATATAACATATATATATATAAACATATATATATATACATTCATACATACATGCATATATATATATATTATACATATACATTTACTTATACATATATATATATATATATATATATATATATATATATACATACATATATATATACATACATACATACACATATAGATATATGCGAATATATGTGTGTACGCGTGTGTGTACGTATGTGAGTATGTATGAATTTGCGTGTGTGCTTGTATGTATTTGCATGTATGTGTATATGTGTGTGTGTGCATATGTGTGTAGACATATATATATATACATATATATATTGATAGATACATACACACACAAATACACACATATGTATATATACGCACACATACATAGGCGCAAGAGCACAGGCGTGTCTCTAAGGTAAGAAGCCGGTTTCCCAACTACATGGTTCCTGATTGAATACCACTGCTTGGCATCTTGGGCAAGTGTCTTCTACTATAGCCCCGAGCCGACCAGGATCTTGTGAGTGGATTCGGTAGACGGAAACTGAAAGAAGCCAGAGGAATGTACAAATACATATGTGTGGGTATGGATGTGTATACGTGCATGTGCTTGGATATATGTGTGAGATCGTGTGCGTAGGTATAGACAAGTGTGGATAGAGATATGTGTATCGCCCCTACTTTTATTTTTAAAAAATTTTCATTAATATAATTTTCATATAGTTCGATATTAACCAGTCCCACTTGTAATTAGATTACGACTAGTGTATGTACGAATATATATGCAAGTATATATGTGGGTATATATATATATATATATATATATATATATATATATATATATATATATATATATATGCATTTGTGTGTGCATATCTGTGTATGTATTTGTATGAATATACCTGCTTGTGTATGTATGTGTTCCTGTGTAAGTATTTATATATATATATATATATATGTGTGTGTGTGTGTGTGTGTGTGTGTGTGTGTGTGTGTGTGTGTGTGTGTGTGTGTGTGTGTGCGTGTATGCGTGTGTGCATGAATGTTCATCTTTTACTATTCTTACTTCTTACTCTCCTAATACTGAAGCAAAGTAAGTTCGTAAATCAGGTCTCCCCACAACCTACAGCATGAAACATCCCCATCATTTGACTCCGGAAAATTTTCTAGTTATCTCTTTAATAGATACTTTCACATTAAGTTGTCAGTGTGTGGCCAAATACATTCTTTCATGGAACCAATTTTGGTAACAATGGTCCTGTTTTGCTGGCTCGTACCCTGCTAGTATGCGACTGGATAAATCGTCTTGCCATAGGCAGCACTGCCATCTGCATTTCCTTCTCCCCCTTCACTTTATTCTCAGTCTTCTTCTTATCTTTCATCCTCTTCTTCCTGTTCATCTTCTTTTTCCGTGCACTTCTTCTCCCCACCTCCTCCTTCTTTTCTGCCCTTCTCTTCTTTCATTTCTCCTTTTACTTCTCTTTCGTCTTCTTCTGATCGTTGTCCTATCCCTCCTTCTCTATACCCTTCCTAACAATAACATATCCACTCTCTTGATTCCTCCCCGCCCCCGACAAACAGACACACACACACATGATATATTCCCCACAGTCTCATCCAGCATACACACTTTTAATTTTTTTTTTTTTTTGATTTTCATTTTCTTCCGGAACCTTCCTAACACAATGCCTAAAGCCGCAAATATTACGTAATTTTTCTTTTAGAATTTCTGCGTTAACGTGTGTTGCAAATAAAAGTAGTACGGAAAAATTTATAATTTATAATTAAAGATGTGTTAAGGAATTTTCTTTGTCTTCTTTTCATTATATGTATATGTGTGTGTGTGCGTATGTGCGAGTACATGTGAGTGTGTGCGTGTGTGTATATGTATGTATGTATGCATCTATGTGTGTGTGTATTTGTGTCTGTGTTTGTCCTCCATCACCGTTTAACAATCGGTGTTGTGTTTATATCCCTGTAACTTACCATTTCTGCAAAAGGGACCGATAGAATAAATATTAGACTTAAAAGTTAATTCCTGGGGTCGGTTTGTTCGACTAAAACTTTTAAAGGATGTGCACGAGCATGACTGTAGTCAAATGATTCAAAAAGTAGATTAATAAAAAAAGATATATATGAATAGGTGCAGTCGTAACTGTTTGGGAGGTAGTTTGCTTCTCAATGACATGTTTCCGGATTGAGGTCCATTGCTTAACAACTTCAGCAAGTATCTTCAACTATAGTCGCGGACTGACGAAAACACCTTTTTAAGTGGATCTCATATATAGTTACATATATATATCCTGAAGTATATTTGCCACCTAAATGCGGCTAACCCTTAAGGGTTGATGCTACTGTAACTTGTAGTCCCAGAAGGACACCTCTTCCAGCTGCTGTATTGACAAAATTTATGTGCCCTATCAGTATTTGCAAAGGGAATTCATCCTTCCCATCTTCAACCTAGCTCCCCTTTGCAAATACTGACAGGGTACAGAAAGTGTGTCAATAGCCAGCTGGAGGAGGTGTCCCCCTGGGGCTACAAGCTACAGCAGCATCCATCCTTAAGTGTTAGCCACATTTAAGTGGCAAATATACTTCACGATGTCGTACAGCTACTGTTTATACTTTGCCCACAGATTTATTATTGATTATATATATATATCACTATTTGTGTGTGGTGTTAGCCTTTGTATCTCAGGATGTCGCTGCTTGTTGTCAACCTCTATAGTTGGACTTACGTTCACGTAACTTAGCGGTTCGTTGAAAGAGGGTTATAAAAATATCTATCAGGTTTTTTTTAAAAAGTAAGCATTGTGGTCAATTCATTCAACGAAACATATGTCAAGGCAATAACCCCAGCATGGCCGCACTCTAATGAATGAAACAAATAAAAGAAAACAAAAAACGATAATATAGATAGACATATTGTTATGTTTGTGTCTGGGCCTCTGTAGGCAAAAGTAAATATTTTGAGATAACTGTCACTGAAGACCGATTAGTATAATTGTCAGATTTAAGCGCCCATAAAATCAATACGCTGCTTCTTAATTTTGCTTGAAATTTCCTTTTCGCAAGACTTTCTTACAGCTGGATTAATACAGTCCAGGTGAACGTAATATATTATTCGACATTCATCTCTTTCTTTATTGACAAACACAATAACCCTAATCCTTGATTCCGTACGATGAACTCTTCCGCAGATGAAACATTTGCATTATTATTTTACAATAATTGTTCGATGCCACCAGGCGCAGGCGTGGCAGTGTTGTAAGGCCCTTCTTTCCCAACCACATAGTTTCGGGTTCACGCTGAGCAAAGTCTTGTGAGTGGATTTAGTAGATGGAAGTTGAAAGAAGCCTGTTGCATATGCATATATATATATATATATATATATATATATATATATATATATATATATATTATATATATATATATATATATATATATATATATATATATATATATTATATATATATGTATATATATATGTTTGTGTGTGTGTGTATGTATGTGTGTGTGTGTGACCGCGTGCGTATCGTTGGCGATTTTCTTTCTCCGTCTTCCTTTCCTTGTACCTTTCCCGTTTCTATGTTTCTGACGAAGAGCTCGGCTCGAAACGTTAAATCCTCCTTCTTTCTTTCCTTTCCTGAGTGTCCAATAACACTATACTTGTACCACGTCTGTTTTCTCTTTGTTCATGTTTGGAGTAACTATATATAAATATATATATATAATTATAAAAAACATTTTCGTAATGAGATAAAAAAAAACAAGGCTGTGTAGATATTAGATCATTTATAGATAATTATAAATATAGGCAAAATAAAAAAAAATCCTATGCCAATATGCTGAAAAATTGACCTTAAATCGTCTGACCATAAATACACAGCGTGTTGAAACGAAGAGAGCGAGTTAAGAAAAGAATTTTAAATACCTTATTCCCGAATCGGAAAAAGCAGATGCTAAGTCATATGTATATTTACGTACTCCAAATATATCGAAATAGACATTCTGTAGCAAGCCTCAGCACATGTGTAGACGGTCTGGAAAACTCATTTAAACATGCTGTATATTTAGAGTGAAAAATATTGTATGTGGTTAAAGGATTTAAGTTCTATTTTTCAGCATATTGGCATAGATTTCTTTTTCTTTTGACCATATTTATAATTGCTTGCAATTTTCTCCTTAAAATGTATTTTAATATACTGGCCACTGATCGAATTTCTTCTGAAATAATTAATCCTTACATTTGAAGTAAATATATTAGCTTTCACTTCTTGACTGGTGACCGCTTTACGTGCGTTTTCCAAACCGTCTATAGTGTTCTGAGGCCATCTACAGAATTTCTGTTTAAATACATTTGGGGTACTTAAACGTACACATGATTTTACATCTGCATTTCGATGAGTATATGTAAGTGTCCCTTTTATTCTAACCGTATTTCACGTTGCTGAAGGAAGAATTATTTTGGATTAATCTAGAAATCGGTCAAATTCGGGAATAACGTATTTTAAAATTGTCTGTTTCCTTGCTTTCCACGTTTCGACACGTTGTGCATTTATAGTGAAAAATATTGTACGTGGTTAGACGATTTAATGTATATTTTTCAGCATACTGTCATAGGAAAAAAATTTTTCTGTTGCCCTTACTTATAATTGTTTGTAATTTTCACCATAAAAAAGGTGGAAAAATGCCACGGGTAAAATATTTTTTGAGAAATGTTATCCTTCTATTAGAAGTATACACACACACACACACACATACACACACACACACACACACACACGCACACACACACACACACACACATATATATATATACATATGTATGTATGTATGTATACATATGTTTTATTTATTAATTTGTTATTATATGACGGAACGCACGCATCCATTTCTAAGTAAGTTTTATCTTAATATTAATAATAATACGCACTCTTAACTTTTCTGTCTCCCTCCCTCTCTCATCCTTCATTATTTCTGATTTCCTTTTCTTCTACCTTGCTGTCCCTCTCTCTCTCTCTCCCTTTCTCTCATTCTTCATTCTTTCTGGTTTTATCTACAACCATTCATTTTTTTTCTCCCTTTCTCTTTCTCCTCCTCCTCCCTCCCGTCGTTGACTGCGAATAGAGGTCTGCTACTGTTTTTCTGACCTGGCTTCCTTCAAGTGTGGATGACCTTCCTGTCTCTCTCTTGCCGTCCTCAAAAGCGTTCATAATATTTTTCTTTCGTTCTGGCTTAACATGTTTGTGTTACTGTTATTCTCCTTGTCCTGTCTTTTACTGTATATATTTTGTACTGTCTTTACTGTCCTGTTTTTGTTACCATTTTTACCCCTCCGCAAAAAATTCGCAATTTTTATTTAATCTGCTTTTACGGGAAGGATTGTTTCAATGAAGTCGTGTCTCGCCTTTACCTTCGAAACCGGAGTAGATGAAACAGAAGCGGCTGAAGAAGGAGAATTTTCTTTGTGTTCTATGTCTTGTACTCTATTTTTCGTTGTTTAAGAAAAATGTCCAGTTACTTGGTTTTATGTTTATGTTTTCGTTTCTCACTGTGTTCGACGTTTTTTCTTGGTGTCCTGTAACCATATATGCATGTATATATACATATAGATGTAGGTACGTACATATATGTATGTATATATGCATATGTTTTATTTATTAATTTATTATGATATATACATTTATATATATATCCATACATATATCCATATATATATATATATGTGTATATATATGTATATATATATATATATAATATATATATATATATATCTTTGTATGTATATATGTATTATATAGTTATGTATGGATATATATATATGGATATATATATATATATATATATATATATATATATATATATATATATATATATATATATATATATATATATATATATATATATATATATATACATGTGTAGCAGAAAAATGAATAGTAAGTATTAAATTAAAATTCTTTTATATGGCGTGATGATGGGGACAACTATCTCTAAATAACACACACATATATAATTTAATACTTACTATATTTATTTAAGACATTGGCATGTTGAAGACTTTATAAAAAGTTCTTAGGAATATCAGTTCGAATGAATTGTTTACACCAAACACCTCGATTGTTTCAACGTTTTTAACGTAACGTACTCTGAATATCCTTAAATCACTTCAAAAGAGGTGATGCACATCCTTTTTCTTCGTCAATGTAGAATTTCTCGCAGTATTTCTGTCAATTGAAATCTATCATTTTTCTTCGATGACACATATTCCTCCATCTTTTCAAATAAAGTTTTAAATTTTGATAATTTAAGCGCAAATACTTTTGATCCGCAATAATTCCGCAAAGTTACTGGAACACAAGGAAAGTTAAATATTTCCAGGCCCTCTTCATATCTTCATTTTAATGCTAATCTACCTTGTATTATACTATTTCGTACAAATTAGGTTTGGACATATATTTTTCAATTTCTGAAACCTTGCAATTCGCCGTGGTTCGTATCTCAAGTTTGATATATTTAAAAACGATAAGAATATTTTTGCAACTGAAGGTGTAATCTCTGCATAATCTTGTGGTGCACAGGAATGAAGAACTTGTTATTATTTCTAAAACATGATTATAGCTGTGCTGTATTTCTGCACAACTCTTCAGTAGAATTTAACTGATTTAACACGGATTGGCTATGTTTTCGTTATTGTCTGTAAACATGAACCTAAAATTTTGACATCAGTTTATGGAACCTGTTTACTTTTCATACACTGCATATTTATGTCTATTATGGTATCCACATTTTCCTATTTAATCATTTATCCTATAAGGATTTTATAGAAAACTTTCATTTTCTACTATACTGGAAGATAGTTTTAGGAATATAATTAATCAGAATATTATGTCAGCGTCGAATCTCTCCAAAACCTATAAGAAGCGGATCCTTGAGACACACCGCTCGTTCTAACTAGTTTTCGATAATTCTTTTCGTTTCTTTCCTCTGCTTCTGTTTTTTTTCTGCGCAAATTTGATAATTATTATCGGTATTTAAAGACTTACAAGGTATATATGAGATATTTTTGTTGTTGGTTTCTATAGCAATACTATTATTACTGTTTTCGGTTTTGATCTGTTGCCGTTGTTTAGTATATTATTATTATTATTATCATTATCATTATCATTATCATTATTATTATTATTATTATTATTATTATTATTATTATTATTATTATTAGTAGTAGTAGTAGTAGTAGTAGTAGTAGTAGTAGTAGTGGTTCTCATAAATATCACACATCTTCACTACACCATTAGAAATAGCTCTTTATTACTTAGATGTCTATGAGATTTTATTTAGAAACATTGTCAAGTTAGTGTGCTACATTTAGTTTTCACTTTTGGTGATTGAAATACTTATAAATATGTTAGATTTAAAACTTTACTATTAGAATGGTTATTGTTTCGAGAAATGTTTGTGTAAAATATGTTTCGTTAGATTTCAGTTATTCAATTGAATATATATTGCATAGAATGGTTTTTGTTTATATTACCGCTATTCTCTCCTCCTTCTATTTATTTCTGATCACTTTTAACATTGAAATCTCTTTGTATATTTTACTCTCTGTTTTCTGTATTGTCTTTAACGTTCCACAAGTGTGGAATGCTTATTTCCATTTAGAGTTTTGTATATTGTAATTGCTTCTCGGACATAAATAAACACATCACTCGATATTTTGGCGAATAAGTTTATCTCAGCATAGATGACTGAATATATTTTCGTTTCTGACTTTGATTAAAACTGGACAGTGTACTTTGATCTATTTCACAGCCTCTTGTCATTAAGAAGCTGCAAACCCCGACACACACACAGACACACGAACCGATACAAAGACATTCACAAACGCGTACACACGCACATACACATACACGATGTCTTGTGCGTGCTTATAGCAATTGTTCTAAATGGTGTTGTGAAGGTGCTTATATTTGCATAATGGATATATTCACCACCACGGTCATGTCTGTGCATTTATTGTCTTTGCTAAAAATGGACATCTGATACTGTCGCCGTTGATTGTTTTATAATGTCGATTGTAATGTTTGCAGATTATATCAGGTTCTTGTGTAATTTCTTTTTTCTGTGTAAATTTTAGTGTGTGTATGTCTAGACATTGATCTTGTGTAACTAAAATGTGATGACCCATTTCTACGTTTAATCCAGAGTATTTATGTTGGCATTCATATTGATTAACATCCATTCTGTCACATTTGCACACTGTTGATCATGTAAATGTTTCTATTTTACTTTTTTTTATTTAGAAGTTTTAGTTATCCACCTTGTCGTCACTGGTTACCTTGTATAAAAATGGTCTCTACTATTTTCTCCTTTTGTTCTAACAACTTAAAGAAGTGAAACCATTTTCCAGCCTGTAAACAATTGTTTTCATGTACAGATAAAACATAAGCCTCTTTGTATTTTCTTTAAGTTTACATTATTAACTTAATCATTTCATCGCTGCCTTCTTCACTTGGTTACGCGCTATCAGTGATTCTCACCGATACAACTACTTTGCTTGTATACAATTTACGTATTTGAATTAGGCCTGCATTGATTGCCTTTTCATCACAGTATCAATAATGAATTTATTACATTTATTTCATTGGTGCACAAACAGCTCAAGGTAAAAGTTACAGCTTACATTTGTTATTTTCGTAATTGAAATTCGGTTACCAAACAACAGAAAACCTTGGGATCTACATAATTGTGTCTCTTGAGAAAGGTGGGTTATTAGAATATTACAATGACTGATAAATGGCCCTTCAGTGTTTGTTTCACTTCTTCATGTTTGTAGTTCTAAATATCGTTCATCTATCTCTATATATAAAACTGAGAATGTGTGTGTGCCTGTCTGTGTGAATCCCTAAACCCTGAGAACCACACACCCAATTTCATTCAAATTTTACACATATCTTACTTAGGGTCCAAGGAGTGTCACGGGCAAAAACTTTTTTTAACTTCTTGCCTAGGGCAAGCCCATAGCAATATCATATCTTCTCCACTCTGAATCCCTAAAACCTGAGAACTACACAACCAATTTCATTCAAATTTTACACATGCTTTACATAGGCTCCATGTAGTGTCATGGGCAAAAAAACTGTGTAACTTCTTGCCTAGGGCGAGCCCACAGCAATATCACATCTTCTCCACTATTTCAGTATTACGTGTTAAAAGTGAAACAAAAGCATCTCTCTATTGTATGTATATATATATATATACATATATATAGATCTATATGTATACATGTATATGTATAGATGTATTTCTATAGATGTCTAGATGTATATATAGATGTACATGTAATATGTACACACATATATATATATATACATATATATACACGCATACATATATACACCCATACACACACACACACCGATCCACCACCACCCCGCATACATATACATAAGTGCAGGTGTGGCTGTGTGGTAACAAACTTGGTTCCAAAACACATGGTCCTCAATTCAGTCCCACTGTGTGGTAACTTGGCATGTGTCTTCTGCTATAGCCTCAGACCAACCAAAGCCTTGTCAGTGGATTTTGTAGACAGAAACTGAAAGAAATCAATTGCATATATATGTATGAATATACGTAAGTCTATGTGTGTGTCTTTGTGTTTCTCCCTCATCACTGCTTCACAACTGGTGTTCGTTTATTTACATCCCCATAACTTACTGGTTTCACAAGAAGAAACTGACAGAATAAGTACCAGGCTTATCAAAATATAAAAAAAGCACTATGCAGTGTCTCATATTTTTGTTTTCCCACGCAGTTGTATCCATCAATTTATCTTTGTGTGTATACATATATATATATATATGTGTGTGTGTGTGTGTGTGTGTGTGTGTGTGTGTGTGTGCGTGTGTGTGCGTGAGAGAGAGAGAGAGAGAGAGAGAGAGAGAGAGCGTGTGTGTGTGTGTGGATTTCGTGGACAGGAACTGAAAAGAATCAATCGTAGAAATATGTATGTATATATGTAAGTGTATGTGTTTTGGTATTAGCAACATGAATGACAATGGTCAGAGACTACTTGAAATTTGCACATACCTGTGCATCACCAACACATTCTTTTCCAACAAGACATCCCACAAGGCATCTTGGAGACATCCAAGATCTCACCACTGGCATTAGCTGGATCTCATCATTACACGAAAATCCTTTCTGAATTCTGCTCAACTGACCCGTAGTTACTACAGCGTGGATTGTGACAGTTTATTCACCAATAAGAAGCAGGGTGAGGATTCTGCCTAAAAAAAGTCCATCACTCCAAGAAAATGGGCCGACCACGCATTAACACTGGCAGAACCTCAGACCCTACACTGCGACAATGTTTTGCTGTTTCTATCAAGGTCGCCCTTAATAGCTACCCAACTTCTTCTGCTGAAAGTAGGTGGAATTATATCAGGGAAGCTTTGTATACTACATCAATAGATACTTTCTGAAGAAGGGTTGTTTTTTATGCTGCCTTCGCGTCATAGTTCTCTATATACCCAGATTTTGTTCAGTGTTGGGCTCTCAGTGCTAGAAACAGTTATCGAAGCAAAGCTCTGGTGCAATATAAGAGTGATTCTTCTACAAAGTTACTCGAAGAACGCAGAAAGGCAAGAAATAAAATCAAACTGACTGCCAGACGCTGTGCAAATAGGTATTGGCAGGAAATCTGTCAGAGTATCAAGTCAGATGCTGACAGTGGTGACACCCGTTGGATGTATGCCGGTTTGAAGAAGGCCCTCGGACCATCCGCAACCAAGTCAGCCTCTCTGAATTTAACTACTGGAGATCTCATCAATGACCAAAGAAAGCAAATGGATACATGGGTGGAGTACTACCAGAATCTGTACTCACGGGGTCCACAGTAGCTGCCATCTATAGCAGAGCTCACCAAGGCTATTGAATCTCTAGCAAGTAACAACGCTCCGGAAAAGACGGCATCCCCTTAGAGATCATCAAAACCGCAAAAACACCATCCTGCTTCGGCACCTTCATGAGCTTCTGTGTTAGTGCTGGGAAGAGGATACAGTCCCTCATGATATGCGGGATGCTAACATCATCACGCTTTACAAAAACAAAGGTGACCCTGGTGATTTTAACAATTACCGTGGAATATCTCTTCTAAGCACTTTTGGAAAGCCATTTGCTCACATTATCCTGTCCAGGCTACAACTGCTTGCTTCCCGAATTTATCCAGAATCGCAGTGTTGCTTTAGAAGAAGCAGATCAACTATTGACATAATATTCCCCATACGCAAACTTCAGGAGAAGTCCAGAGAGCAGAAAATGCCGTTATATATGGCCTTCGTTGATCGGACAAAGGCCTTTGACTTCTTAAGTAGAAAAGGCCTCTTCATCCTACTCCAAAAAATCGGATGTCCACCAAAGCTGCTGAGGATCATCAGAGCTTGCTCTGGGCGCCATTGCGCTCACTGTCCGGGCCTACGACACCACAGTGAGCGTTATGGCATTGGTGTCACTATTACAAATGGCTCGGCTCGGCTCGGCTTGGCTTGGCTTGACTCGGCAAAAAAGTAAGAAAGAATTTCAATTATATATAGAGAACTATAGCGCGAAGGCAGCATAAAAAACAACCCTTCCTCAGTTGTTGGCAGTTTTACCTAGATACGTCTTCGTCAAAGCAATTGCTCCCCCAAAGCAAATTAAATTACATTTGAGATACGTGGATCGTCAAAGCTGCTAACAAAAACAGGACAGTGAAAACATTCGGTAAAGGCTGTTTGACCCCAACGAGGTGAAGTGGTGAACGCTGGAGAAAAAAAGCTTCGTCAAGAGACAGGCAAGAATGCGTCTTATAGTTATAAGTTGAACGGGAAGAAAATGAATTACATTTAGATATAGAGATCTATAATTATTGAGGACAGAATTTTAGTTAGAAATAGAGAACTATAAATATTGAATTATGCATAAAGTGGTGGCTTACATTCGGGGCTTCCAATTTCTCCGTAAAATAGAAGATAATCGCAAAATCATCGCACATGTCACCATCGATTACAAACACCGGTGGAAGATAAAATTTCCCGAGGACATTCTTGTTCTTTCATTCGTACAAGGATCGTATTATGCTTCGGCTTAAAATTAACTATAGATACAAGTATAATGTACAGAAATATATAAAAACCAGAATAGAAAACAAACGTCTTAGGCATATAAAATGAGATAACACGAGATATCAAGGTGTTATAAACTTGAAACCTACTAGAATATCATAGATTATATA
This sequence comes from Octopus sinensis, assembly GCF_006345805.1. Taxonomy (NCBI): domain Eukaryota; kingdom Metazoa; phylum Mollusca; class Cephalopoda; order Octopoda; family Octopodidae; genus Octopus; species Octopus sinensis. The sequence continues at coordinate 119,678,386 of NC_042997.1, read as the reverse complement.
TATCATGTCATCCAATCAGTTCTGTTCAATTTTCCCTCTTTTTAGATTTGTATGAAATTTAATAGTATTTTCAAATGTCTAATTTAATTAAAAATTAATTTTATGCCTTTGTGTACGTTTAAACTAATTCAATATTGTTTTACAAAATAATAAAGGGTACCCACAAAGTCTGCGTACATGGGGATTAACACATACTTTTAAAACAAAACAATTTTATTTAATTATAATGTTAATAAAAAATATTTTCAAAGGGATTTCCATCATTTTCAATGCATAACCTGACGCGCCTGGCAGAATTCAGTTGAACGTGATTAAATAAGTCTACATTGCCATCAATTTCAGCACACTGACTGGTAATGCGTTCTCTCATGTGTTTTAAATCTGTAATCTTTATTGAGTAAACTTTCTCTTTCAACATACCCCAGAAAAAGAAATCAAGGGGAGAAAGGTCTGGTGAACGAGGGGACCATTCCATATGACCCCTTCTTACAATCCAGTGAGGAAAAGTGCCATTAAGGCAATCTCTAACAGTTGTGGCAAAATGGGCAGGGGCCCCATCCTGCTGAATCCAATTCGGAAGGCCCTCAATGTGAGATATTAATTTGTCTCTCAATATATTTACATAAGTCTCATCCGTTACATGTTCAATGAAGGAGGGTCCTAGAGCATGAGCTTTACACAAACCAAACCACACCATCACATTTTTGCTGCCTTGCTGTTTGTATAGATCCATCCAATGTGGATTACCTCGAGACCAGTATAGAAGATTCTGTCTGTTGACCTCACCATTTACATAAAACGTAGTATTGTCACTTAACAACACAAAGCTTTTCGTAAAATTGATATTTTCATCCAATTTATTTGAAAACCATTCGCACGTCTACATTCGGCTATTAGGGTCGTCTTCATTTAAGTGATGCAATATCTGTAGGTTGTATCGATGAAACTTTTTCCTCAACCAGTATTTTATGGATGGTTGGTTTTGTAACACCTAACACTGTGGATGTCCGACGAAGTGATTTCTTTGGGCTAGCAGACACTTTAGCCGTGACAGCCTCTTTCGTTTTATCTAAAGGCTTTGGTCGCCCGGAACGAGGTTTAGTTAAAACACTGCCTGTTTCTTTAAATTTCTTGATCAATTTCCCGACGGCAGGTTGCCTATAAGGGTGTCGAAGATTAAATTATTCCACAATTTTGCGATAAGACCGTCTCTTTCATCCACTTAATAATACTAACTCGATTCTTTCTTCTTTAGACAGATCCATCATTCGATCATCTGTAGAAAAATTAACACATAAATTTAGAAAAGTAAAGTATGTTTTAATTTAATTTAAACAAAAGTAAAAAAGAAAAATTATTATTTCTTATATTTATTTTTTTATGTTATGATTTTATTCCATGTACCCAGATTTCGTGGATACCCTAAAATTGCTTTGATTAAAACCTTTTCAACATGGAAGTATCCAAGGAGCAGTTAAGGCACATATAATTATTTATGAGTACAATAAAGGTAACTCTGCAGCCGTAGTGACTCGAAACATACACTCAGTTTATGGGAAAATGCTTGAATGAAGGAACTTGCAGGAGATCTTTTGCAAAATTGAAGATGAATATCGAACAGGACGTCCAGTTGAGTTTGTTGATAAGCTCCTTGAGGCATTACGTGAAGAATTGGCAAGAAAGCTTACTTCAAACCATACAACAGTTCGTCGTCATCTTCAACAACGTGGAAATATTCCTAAACTTGGAAAATAGGTGCCTCATATAGTGTCCGAAAACAACCGCAAATCCCGAGTTGACATCTGCTCTTCTCTCCATTCTCGCAAACTCATTTCACCCTTTTTCGATAGACTTTTGACGAAAAATGGATTTTCTATCGAAATGTTAAACGTGGCTTGGTAAAAGAGAAATGCTCAACTACAACCGAGAAAGGAACTTCATGGGAAAAAAGGTTCTTCTCTCTGTCTGGTGCGATTACAAAGGCGCAATTCACTTTATATTATTGCCACCTAATGCAACAATCAAGCTCAAGTCTATTGTCAGCACTTAGAGCGTTTGAACTAGCTTTGAAGTAAAAAAGAGCCGCTTTAGCGAGTCGAAAACGAGTGATGTTTCATCAGGATAATGCGCAACCCCACACTGCAACGATCTCATCACAGAATATCGAAGAGGTCGGTTTGGAAAAAAATTCATCCAACTTATTCTCCCGACCTTACTCATTCAGGATACCATTTGTTTCATAGTTTACAGAATTATTAGGGGGGCACAACTTTCGCAAGCCAGTAGGAGGTCGAACCTGACATTTCAGAGTTCCTCGCTTTCAAACCAAAAAAGTTTTACATTGATGGGATTAAAAAGCTTGTAAATAGATGGAAGTAAGTCATAGATAATCTGGGAAAGTACATCGATGATTAACTTACAATTAAATATAACATTTGATCACTTGTATTCTTTATCCAAAATTCGGACAGAACTTATGGGATAACCTGAGATATATACACTGGCGAAAATATATTTAAGACCGACGATAAAAGTTCTATTTCTTACAAAATATTTTGTTACTAACACCACACAAATTATTTTTAGCTTTTACACCTTATGCAAAATTTATTTCTCTTTCGAATGATGCAGACAATAACTATTTTTATACAACTTGAAGAATTCTAATGATAAATATAAACGTTTCAAATTTAACGGCAAAATTAGTTTAAGACCATGTAATATGTATGCAATTTTTTGGCCAAAATGGGTGGACACACAACGAGTCTAAATGCACCAAATAAAGTTATAATTTAATGTTATTATACAATTTATTAATAATGGGAAAACAACGTAGCCTTAGTCCAGTCACGAGTGCAAAAATCGTATATTACAGCAAACAAATTTCTTAAAACATACAGACAAGAAAATACAGATGTAGCACATAAGGTATTATTCCATACGAATATCCACATATTTATATTAAGATTTTCATGATAAAAATATTGAAATATTGGGTTGCCCGGAAAGTTCGTGCCGATTTATAGTAGCTTATTTTTCGAATTATTTTAGAACATGTTTGAGTCCATAAAATAGGATTTGACTACACCTCAATTTAGAGCACAGTTTAAGTTATCTTTTCGTGGAAGAAGGTTTATGTTCCTATAACCAGTGTTCATTCTGTAACCCTTTAAAATAAAAGATGAAAAAGTTCATTTCCGGCACTTGATGCTTTGGAAACCAGATAAAAATTGCTGCAGCTCGGCTGGGATGTGTTACGCCCACCCTCCCTATTTCCCAGATATTGCTCATTCGGATTTCCACTTATTTAGGTCTCTGCAGAATAGTCTTAATGGTAAAAAGTTCAATTCCTTAGATGACGTAAAAAGATCCATTGACGAATTCTTTGCCTTGAAACCACCCTAATTCTGGGAAGAGGGTATTTTCAAGGTAAAGATGGAGACGTATTGTGCAACGAAATGGTTCAGATTTGGTTGATTAAAAAAGTTATGGCAAATATTTAGTGATCTTTCACTTTCCTTTAAAAATCGGAACGAACTTTTCGGACAACCCAATATAAACATAACAATGAAATACGAATATAAGCATGAAAAATAAAAACCTAAATTGAAAGAGGCGATTAAATTTTTTTTTCCTAACCTGCAGACGTTTCAGAAAAGTGGTTGTACGAAGTATTCGAAATTCAGCCCTCCTTCCTCAGGATTCCTTTCTCGAGGTAAAATCCAGCAAATATCAGTAAGGCACTACATGGTGAGTATTCAGTTGGTGGAAGTTCAACTTTTGAGTGTCGATGAATAAGTGACAGCATCATATAATGTTCTACAGATTTTCAAGAGGTTTACCACGTTTAAATAAGAAATGGAAATCATTGAAAGGTTAACTTTAGTTAATTATGCAAATAATATCCAAAGGGAATGTTTCATTCTGTACTGAAATATACTACTATCAAAAAAATAATTTAAGATTACATGTTTGTGCACAAGTATTCATTGGATCCAATGATCTAATTGGGTCGTATTTTCAAAAAGCTTTAAAATTTTATATTCTAAAAAGTTAAATTTTAAATTTAAGAAAATTATAAGACGCTAAATATTTACAACATACTAAAATGTCTGTAATTTTATGTAATAAGTTGAGTTATTAAAGTTGAGTTGTATTTGTGAGTAGAATTTATTGTTGATTACTGCTGTTGTTAAAACCGTTGTTAATATTGTTTGTTATACCGTTAATTTTTGTGTCGTTAAACTCTCCCGTTGAGGAAAATGGAGAAGGCGCCAGAGGGCGGCCACAGCTATGCAGCCGCAGCTGGAAGAGGAGCAGCGAAGGAAGCATTAGAGACCTTTGAAATAAAGGTAGAGCCCAGGACGATGAAGGCTAGTGAGAAGCTGCTGAAAAAGGAAGGCGGAAAGACAAGGTTGACGCCATCAGAGGAACTAATGAACAACGTTAGGAAGAAGACTAAGAATGAAGGTGGAGGGAATACTGCCTGTGTGTTACGAATGTGGCGAAAAAGGACACATGAAGGCGAGATTCCCACGAAAAGAACAGAGAGAGGCTACAGAAAAGGTCGAATAGGCAGTAACAGGTGGGAATAATGAGACAACAGCGGTAGAAGAATTCACACTAATGTAAAGAAAAAGGAGGAGCGTATGGTAAGCCCACTACCGACTAATCAGAAACAGAAGAAAGAAGAGATGGAAAAGAAAGAGGTAACGAGAAAGAAAGATGATAAAAGTGAGACGGAAAATGAAAGGGAAAAAATAATTGAGAAGATGTGTGAAAAAGAGTCAGAGAAGGAGGAAACAAATATGAAGATGATAGGTAAATTGACGGAAGACTCAGGAATTCAATTACAAGAGGACGAAACGAAGAAACTGGTTACAGTAGAGACGGAGAAAGAGATGGTCCTAGACTCAGAGAAGAGTATAGATGAATCTATAATAGGAAGGGTAGTGGAGGAAGAAAAGAGAAAGCCGAGAGGAAGGAGTTACAAATGGTAATTCGTGACCTATTCCAAGAACGAGGAGGTGGAGAAAAAAATCGTAAAGTTCAAGCACATTATAAGGGTAAAGTTACCAAAAGACGTGTACCTAGAGAGTGTGAAGACCTTTGTGGTCGATAGGGAAACCTATAAGAAACTGAGAGACATGTGCGGTAGTAAAATTGACCCAGCCGGAACACTGGTGGAGTTCAATGAGCTGCCACCAGTAATCGACCTGTTAGAACTGGAGCCTTACATGAGGCGTTAAAGAGGAATAAAAGTAAAATTAATTTGTTTTTAACAAAAAGAAGGAAAAATAAAGGAAAAAGTTTTTGAAGAAAACAATAATTAAGGAAAGAAAAAACAATAGATAGTGACTGTGTATACAAACGTTCAAATGGTACTGCATGAGGAATGGGGCCTATGCAGCCATTCGTCTTTCATCTCTCTATATATAAACGGCAGTTTGTCTGTGTGTGTTTCTGTGTGTCTGTTTGGTTGTACCCTCACCCTGACCACGGCTTTCAACCGATTCTGATGAAACTTGACACACACATAGCCCAATGTCATAATTCAAAACTAACGCAGCTAAAATTTTGAAAAGTTCCCCCAGTTCTGAAAAAAATCGATAAATTCGACATGGGGTCGAGAATCAGAAACACAAACCACAGACTGTCTAGGGGACGCAACTTGACCTTTTTAACTCTCAAAAAAAAATTTACCATCATTTTTTTGCTATATTTTGGCTATAACTCTCTAAAAATGCTTTATAGTTATTTCCCTTAAAAACCCGAGCAACGCCGGGCGATACTGCTAGTTATTATATAATATTCATACTCATTCGTTTTGTGTTTTTTGTCCCCACTGTGGTGTTGTGTCTGTCCTTGTAGTGTCCCCTCTGTGTTAGTGGCCTGAGTGCCTAATAAAGAGAATGTCTTTATTTCTATTACTAGCGTATAGTATGCTACTCGAGTCCTTGATGCAAAGCCTATACGATTTAGTATATGTGTTCTATGTTGTTGATTCAGTAATTATCGATCATCGTTAATTATACTCAATGTTAGAATGTATTTGGTGGTTAATGTATGATGCTAATATCGTGGAATTTTTTATATAGGGGTGAATAAATGAATTATTGTGTCCTCTATATCTATTTTTAAAATGAGTAGTACTCCTTATATAAATTTTTATAAGTCCGGAGCGTTAAACTAATAAACCTGCTGGCCGTTTACACACCTGTCTTCGTCTTTTGTTCGTTTCTTTTGTAAATTCCAAATATATATGTATGTGTGTGTATGCATATATGTATATATATATATATATACATACAAAACTGAGAATGTGTGTCTGTCTGTCTGTATGTATGTCTGTGTGTTTCCCTAAAACTTGAGAACTACACAACCAATTTCATTCAAATTTTACACATGCCTTACTTTGGGTCCATGTAGTGTCATGGCCCACAGCAATATCACATCTCCTCTATTTCAGTATTACGTGTTAAAAGTGTAACAAAAACATCTCTCTATTGTAAGTATATGGATGTATATATATAGCTGTATATGCATACATGAATATGTATAGCTGTATACGTATAGATGTATTTCTATAGATATACATGTATGAGTATGCATGCATGTCTAGATGTATATATATATAGATGTACATGTAATATGTACACATATATATATGAATACATATATACACCCATACGCACATACACACATACACACACTCACACTCACATATACATAAGTGCAGGTAAGGCTGTGTGGTAACAAACTTGGTTCCAAAACACATGGTCGTCCGTACAGTCCCACTGTGTGGTAACCTGGCATGTCTTTTGCTATAGCCTCAGACCAACCAAAGTCTAGTCAGTGGATTTTGTAGACAGAAACTGCAAGACATTCATTGTATATATATGTATGTATATATATATGTATATATGTAAGTATATGTGTGTGTCTTCGTGTTTCTCCCTCATCACTGCTTCACAACTGGTGTTCGTTTATTTATATCCCCATAACTTACTGGTTTCACAAGAAGAAACTGATAGAGTAAGTACCAGGCTTATCAAAATATTAAAAAGCACTACCAAGTGTCTCATAATTTTTGCCTACTCAGTTGTATCTATGAATTTATCTTTGTGTGCGTGTATGTGTGTGTGTGTGTATACATATATATATACATATATGTATAAACACACACACACACATATAGATATATAGCATAGTTCTTGAACCTGTACTTCAAGTAACGACTAGGGTAGGGTAACTGGCTGCTTATTGTGATCATTCGTCTTTTGGTTTCCTGTAGCTTTGCTCTCTTTTACAAACCCAGTGAAGATATATTTCCTATTTCAAAGAAATTCAAACAATAGATATAAGACCCAAGTTGAAAGGATTTTTAACAATTCAACTTCTCTGGTTGACATTAAGATGCCCACCCCCAACAGGGGCCTTAACTCTCACATTTTAGAGCTCCATGACCTTCACTTTTTTAGGAACAAAATCTTTTTAACAGGTTCAATAACACTGGTATTTTGGAATATGCTCATAAAAATCAGTAGTATGGTATACATGTGGCACGATTACAAATCATTTAGGGTGTGTAAAGAGGGAAATAACCCTCATCTGCAATTTTGATGAAATTCGAAACATAGATATTCCAGTTCATTACAGAAAATATAACAGAAAAGACTAATTCTTCACTTGAATGTTACCGGGCAACGCCGGGTAGCTCTGCTAGTATATTAATAAACCTTTTCAGCTAACAAGATTTACAAAAGCCTGTCATTTTAGTGTAGTTTATTACTATTCTCTGATTAGAAAATTCAAGCTGAGCAGCATTTATTTGGGATTTCAAACATGTCATTGCTTTCTGGATTATGTTTGCAGTGGTTTCAGTTTTCATTTATTTATTATTTATCGTTTTTTTTTGTTTCAATTTTTTTTTCATATTTTGTGTAGTGCTTAATATTATGGACTCATATTTGATTTATGTTCAAATATAATCATCATTGTTTCAACATTCAATTTCTCATCGTTACTAATTCAGTCGGCGCCTAGCACCCCAGATATTTCATAGATAACGCATATCAGAACATATTATCATCATCATCGTCATCATCACCATCATCATCATCATCGTCATCATCATTGTCGACGGCATCGTCATCATCATCATCATCATCATCACCATCATCACCATCCTCGCCGTCGTCGTCGTAACAATTCAATCGAAAAAACTATGAAAGGTAAAATTATTATTAAAAACAGACGATATTTTTGTGAACTGAGATACAATAAAGGATTTATACACAGTCGATAAGACGTTCGTAACAGACTCTTAACACGCAACAGCAAAGATATCTACAAAAGGAAAACAAGAAACAATTTACATAGAGAGGCTAACATTGAAGTAAGAAGAATCGCTTCCAAACTTAACGATAGGCAAAGAGTACAATACCTACAGCAACGCATGATTTTATCACCCTTCAAGCCAATAAAAATGATTTTAGTAGAAATCTTAAAATTAGGTACATATATGTGTATATGTGTATAGGAGTAATCGTGTACATGTATATATATATATATATATATATATGTGCGTGTGTGTGTATGTGCGTGTGTGCGTGTGTGTACATATATATATATGTGTGTGTGTGTATGTATATATATATATATATATATATACATAGATAATTTGTTAAAATATTTTATACATGTATATATTTTGTATTTTATAGATAGATAGATAGATAGATAGATAGATAGATAGGAAGTGGAACGTGCACGTAGGTCTGTATGCAAATGTGTAACTTTATATATGTGGACAAATATTTTGTTCGATATTTTTAATTACAGTACAAACATTTTCGTTCGTGATCTTTACAACTTACAGTAAGTCAATTTGTATAGTCGATAGCCGTAACGAGTATGCCATATATTTATGACACTGTATTTTTCACGTACCGCATATGGTACAAGCACATAAAGCTTTGCGCTCAAATCTCCACTGAAACATGGCATATTTCTTAGTTATATTTGTCACCAAGCTAATGTTTCTAGGGATTTTTCGGAGAGCGATAACAGAGTAAACAATACTTTCTTTTCTAACGGCCTATTTCTAATAGCTACATTTTCTTCGCTTGACGTGACACTTTTTGTTCCTATATGTTATTTATACAGTCATGTGTGGAATTCTATTGATAGCATAAAATATCAGATACATTTCTACTTTGAACCCCGATGAACTAAGGCCATTTTCGGTTTCAGTCAGTCTTGTCTACCCTCCGTCAAGTTCTGCAGTATCTCATGGATTACCCGCAACAGAGTGTAATCCATAAAAGTTAAACATAGTGTCAGTTGGTGGTGCTTAAAAAAAAATTGAAAATATTTGAAAATCTTATTCTTGAGTTTAGTTAACATGTTTTTTAATGCAGTATAATTTTATTATATATGCAATATTTCATTTTACTCCTCGTAGATTATCACAGTACTCAGCTGGTAGTGTATACTCTTCTAAACATTATTCCAATGTCACTGTGTTGTACATAACTATTTGTGTCATGATTGGCATTTTCTGTTTAGGATAAGGTTTAATCAATATCAGTGTTTGTGCTATGGATTGAGAACGCCTTACTAGTTTTTCCCCTTTTTACTGCTTAAGCTTTTCAACCATAATGAAATTTCCTTTTAGTATCTTGAAGCTATTAGTTATATCTTGGATGTCAAGCTCGTTATCATTTTAGTATATTCACAGTATACTGTTAAACAGTGCTGTCTAATTTTCTATCACACTCTGAGTATTTCTAAAGTTCTTCATTAGGGTTTTCTTGGAATTTTATTCGTTTGATCCAATCCTACCGAGATGTATAAGTGGTTTGATCTTACGTCTTTATCTTTACTGGCTGAAGTTAATACAACCAACTTTAATAAATGTTGTAATTTTCTATAAGAATATTGGTACAATTGTCGTAAACCATAATTATTCGTTTATATCTTGATAGTATTCATGAATAGATTATAGACGAAAGTCAAGAGATAATAGTGTTCCCTGTAAATAATTTTAAGGTCAAACCTGTTAGAAGATAATGTATAATTTAACGGAAATATTTATTACAAAATTTTACTTTGTCCAAAAGTTTCATTATTGTGGATCAGAGATAGGAACACAATTATAGGGCTAGAGATATTCTCATCCTTCTCGGGTTATGAATAAATATAGGTCGGTTTTAATTTTCTGTAGGTACCGCCTCAAATTTAAAGGTACTTCGTCATAGAGTATTCTCAATGAACCTTACTGTTACTGATGCTTCCTTATGTATATTTTGCAGTTATGAGTTTGGCAAACCATAAACGGCTTGTCGGCATTCAATGGTAATGATTGATTTTTTCACGTTCATTTATTCCCAGTAATTTCCTTTGCTACCATTGGCTGCTCGCCATAGCCATACACTTCTTTTTGGTACTCTTTTTTCGTTTATATTATACGTCGGCAACCAACCTATTTTCCTATATTAATGCATAACATTTAAGCTTTTTGGAAATGTTCTGCAATCAAATTATAGTCCTACATATCTGCACATATCAAATGCTTTTTATAGGAGGAATGATTATTGTTCTACAAACTAGTAACTATTTAGTGCTTAACTCTCTTCTGCACACCAGTTCATTGAACATTGTTGTAGCGTGAGAAAAGATAAGCCCTTCGAAATGATGAAAGTGATTTCTCAAACCTAGAACCTTCCAAATTGAATGCATTACTTAATGTTTTTTTGTCTTTTTTTATTAAGAATCTTATTTTAGAGAATGTTTTTCGGACCAATATACATGGTTTTATTCTCAATCACTATAATTTTTATCAATGCCCTGTAATTTTTTCTCTCACAGAAGAAACACCAAACCGAATATTCTGTATGTCTTCTTCGGAAGGCCGTTTGATCACATGAATCGTTTAAACTTCGTTTCGTTTCTAACGTGTCTTCCTTTTCATTGGCTTTATATTTTTCGATAACTTGGAAATTTTCACTTGTATATGTTGGTCCTCTCCTTATCCATTTTGGCAAAATGTAATTATCGGAGACACGAGATGAGAAACCTAATTCAAAATCGAATCCGTATACATTCTAAATTTTGCTGAAATATTAACTTTGCAACATGGATTCAGGAAAAAAGTATCGTCTCGTAACAAACCCAATATAACAATGTTAATATAATCTTGGCATCCAATATCCTGCAAATACTGCCATCCTGTACAAAGGATGATTGAATAACTGTAATGTAATTAATGCGCCTGTAAATTAAATAATTCGGATATTTATATGTGAGAGGTATACAGGAATATATCTATGCTACATAATTTGTGCTGAAGATAACAAACAAAAATGTTACCAAAGATTTAATCATAATATTATGTTTTCTTCTCTTTCTTGTCTGCATATTTCTAAGGTAAATATTCGAATATATTATACATATTGAATAAACGTAAAAGCAATCGATATCTTAAGTTATATAAAATGAAATCTCAAATAAGTTTACATACCACTGCTTAAGATATTCATATGAGAAGACCAATTTCAATATGAAAAGAAGTAGGGTACTCCTGTATTATTTATGAGATTAAATAATGTGTATGCCCTTCAAAAATAACGTCTTTTGATCTGAGCGTATCACTGCTATGTACATATTTACTGTGAGAAAAGTAAGTTAGCGTATTGCTTAAAACAACTTCATTTGTTATATCTAAGATTGTTTTAGTCACCAAAATAACTGTTGGTTATATCTAATTTAAACTAAGTTTGAACAGAGCTTATATTAAATTTACGAAATAAAATTCTTATACAAGCCCATTTTTATATGAATATATTTCACCCATACATATCTATATGTGAATGTGTTACACATATTTATGCAAACATAAGCTTGCGCTTTTACATACATATATATGCACATACTTATATAAAAGTATGTACATACAAACATATATGCATATATGTATATATAAAATGAATGCATATCCACAATGCCTATATATATATAATATATATATACACCATACATACATATATATATGCATATATAGGTGTATGTGCGTATACATACATATATAAATATATATATACATATACATACATATATATATATATACATAATCATGCGTATTTACGTGTATATATATGTATATATATGTGAATATATATATATATATATATATTTATCCATAATACTTTATAGCACTTTACGTAGGATATGGGCTGTTCCCATGACCACTATCTTCTCAATTTCTACCATTTTGCGGTTTCCTGGTATCTGAGCTAGGTAGCAATCAGCCTCTTTTGCTATTCTTCATCATCATCATTTCTTCTTCTTCTTCTTCTTCTTCTTCTTCTTATTATTATTATTATTATTATTATTATTAATGTTGTTGTTGTTATTAATGAGGAATACTCAGCTAGTTCTTAATTGCCGTTTATTCTTTACTTGAAAGCAGGCAATAACAAATCACCAAAGGTTTCATGTAGTGCTTTCGCCCTTCTGAGAGCACATCCTACACTGTGGTGAGTTAGTACTTTTATTAATGTAATATGTGGCGTAGTTTGTTCGAGAACTTGCTCTCAGGTGCTGCAAACTAATGCATCAGTGCCCTTTTAAGTCTTCTTTCTGCAGCCATTACCTGATTGTGCATTTTCTTGTCCGGCAAAATTTTCATCATCTGCTTTCTATCTGGTCTTCATTAATTGTGCTGGATTTACAGCTTCGTTCACTTTTAAGGTTTCTTGCATTTTCACTGCTTCAATCATTTCTTTTTTACCCACCTTGACATACCAAACCAGGCTATTTTCTTCCCTTTCACAACCTTCACAACACGCCCGCCAATCCCCGTCCTCCTTCTTGACGCATCACTCTTGGGGTGTAGTTCATTAACTTACGTGTTCCTCGGTCTGTCTCTTGTAACTCATGCTTCTTCCAAGTTACTATTCCTGCCCCATATCACATCAAAGGAACTGCCCACGTGTTAATCGCTCTAATCTTATAGCGGCCAATTAGCCTCGATTGAAACACGAGCCGATTTCTTAATTACTCCTTCCCGTACATTTCTTTCATCTTGTGTTCAATCATCTTATCTCTTTCAATGATACCCGTGTACTTATATCCTTCCTCTCCGACGTCATCTATAGTTTCACCACTTACCAACTTGATCACATGGCTTTTACGCCCCACCCCTTTCAGAATCATTACACCACATTTCTCGATCCTAAATTCCATGGTAATATGTTTGCTAATCATTTGCACAGTTTCTCTCTCAGTATTGGCGAATAACTTTAGGTCATCTTTAAGCCACAGGTTGTTTACTGTCAACCTGACTAGCATGTACTCCACACGCATCTTTCTTAAAACGCCCGTTAGTGGCAGTATACAGACAACAAATAGGAGAGGTGCCAGACTGTCCCCTTGAAACTTTCCTCTTTTGATATTTGTTTCTCCTAGCTTATATCTCCGTGCTGTGAGTTCAGTTTGCCACGTTGTCATTGAGTTTTGCCTTGACCTCAGGATATTGTGGGAGACCTTAAGGTATTCAATAATCCACGAGTGTGGGGCCATGTCATATGCTTTCTACTCATGCCATCACCAACATTTTGCGTCTCTTCTTACAGTCAGCCATGATACTCTTATCGATAAGTGATTGATCCTTCATCCCTCCGCTCTTACTTCCACTGGTAGTAGGTCAGATTCATCTAGGTACTTATAGATGCTGTTTGATATGATGCCCGTCATCAGTTTCCACATCAGTGGCAAACAAGATATTGGTCAGAAATTTCCAACCGCATTCCCTTTACTTGGGTCCTTCTGGCATAGTACCGTTCTTCCTTTTGTCATCCTGGCTGGTACTTGGATGTCACTACTCAATGTTTCATCCATCTGTCCCGCAATTCTCCTGTACAGACCTGTCAGGATTTTAAGCCAAAAGCCCTGAACCCCATTATTATTATTCATTACTTTTAATCTTATCACGTGCTCTCACTGCACTACCTCTGTAGAAACATCTAATTTTTCGAAAATTTATGTCCTGCTTAATTCACAGGTTGGAGATATTGAGGCATGGGCTAGTTCTTCAAAATTTATCTGGTAAATACTCAATCCTCATCGGATCATTTAATGGGAGTTGGATTTGATAACATATGGTTTTACAGTGTAAACTTGTAACTAAATATTTCAGTATATGACCGAGTCTACTCATGACTTTCATAAACATTTTCTTTATAGGAGTTACAAATCCTATAAAGAAGAGTTTTCTGAAAGTCATTTATAATAAACTTTTGATTTCATTGAAGATCTCAAGGCATACATTTCGTAAAGGAACACTTATAATTTGATAGCTATCCACCACGGATAAAAGCATACGTTTCTCTATATGTAACCAAAATGATGGCATTGAAATGTACTTTGTAAGACAGATGCATCTGTGCACGACTATTCACCAAAATTAAAACACGGAACATGAAGGCCATACATATTTATGATCCATTTCATAATAATATTGAATGTTTTTGACAGGAGTGATGCACACCGTTGAAAAAGGGAGAAGTTAATAAATATACATAAATATTTATATACTGGAAACGTAGTGTAGAATCATTATATTGTATTCATTATTTATGCATTTTCATGTCAAATGTTTTAAAGTTATATTTTGTCCTTTGGATGAATTATATGTGTCTCGATAATTCTATGGAAAATGAATAACAGCTGTCAAATCAAATACAACCTGGGAACATAATTTTGGTAAATAGATTTTAGAAGATAGGCTATACATGCATATTCAAGCAATCACACACACACACACACATACATATATATATATATATATATATATACTTGTATTACAAGATGAATATTTGAATACACACATATGTAAATGTGTGTGACTGTAGGTAGCTATGTATATATATATATATGTATATATATATATATATATATATATATATATATATATATATATATATATATATATATATATATATATATATATATTATATATATATATATATATATATATATATATACGAGCATATGTGTGTGTATGTGTACGCTTATTTGTGAGTGCGTGTTTAGCTGCGTAAACGAACATTCTCTGAGCGTCGATTTGCTAATTATTCAAACGATAGTTATTTGAAATTCAGCACTACGGAACTCAGAATCACCATTCAAGATGCTTGAACTCGTAATAATATTAAATTATATTCATATTTTGTGTTACGTATTGAGTTACTCAGTACTTTTACTTCGTTTGTACACAGAATATTTGCCTGAAAATGTTATATTTTGTATGCGAGTATATATATATATATCTATATATATATATATATATATATATATATACATATATATATATATAATATATATATACATATATATATGTATGTATATACACACACACACATATATATATATATATATATATGTATATATATATATATGTATATATATAATATATATATATATAATATATATACATATATATGCATATTTATGTATATATATATATACATATATATATGTATAAATAAATATATATATATATGAATATATATATATGTATGCATATATATATGCGTGTGTGTGTGTCTGTTTATACATATATAAAAACACAAACATTGCTTGTGTATTTGCGTTTACTAGATATGTGTGTGCATCTCGTTGACGTGTATGTGTCCTGTGAGAATATATATTTTTTTTCTTTGAAGAATATTTCAGGAAAATGACATTAACGAAATGCGTACAGTGAATTTCTATACGGAATGTATACATTCTTTTTTGTTTTCCGTTTTCAGTTGCTTAGTTTCATACGTCAATTTTATCTTTGAAGCTATATTTATGATTACTAAATAGCTGCAGGATTTCATTAAACCTCTATTTTGTAAGAAAAAATTAACATGTATTCAGTAGTCATTGCGAAAGTTTCAACAGGATTATATTGCATTTTGATAACTAGCTACATTATGTTAATTTTGTGGTATAGTAATATTTTATAAACTTAATGGAGATGAGCGAAATATTTAAAAATTTTAATATTTCTTGTATCCGTTTCTTTTAATATTTCTTAGAATGTGAAGCATGATATCAATAAACAGAGATATTACAAAATCCTTCTTTAATTGCATTACTAAAATACGTGTGATATTAAAAATTCCAGTTAAATTCCATGATTCCATCACACTATTGGTGCTGTTTAGGAAAATATTTGGGAAGAGAGCACTCAGTACTTCATATAGCATATGTATTCCTACTTAAGCAGTTAAGGTTTCCAAAGGTTATTACTTTGAGAGTCATTGACACATATGTACGTGACTAAAAGTTTTGCATAATGGCTAAGAGCCGGATTGACTGCTAATGTACACACACATGCACATCCAGAGAACACTGTTGCACACATATATTGCAGTGCATTTTATGTGTGTATATTCAAGAGTTATATGTATGTATTACGCATGTGTGCTTGTATATATATATATATATTATATATATATATATATATATATAGATAGATAGATAGATAGATAGATAGATAGATAGATAGATAGATAGATAAGATAGATAGATAGATAGAAAGATAGATATTGATATAGATATATTTTCATATAAATGTATATAAATATCTATGTATATAAAAATATAAATATTTTCACATAAATGTATATGTATAAATATATATATGTATCTATATATATATACATACATCTCTCTCTCTCTCTCTCTATATATATATATATATTATATATATATATATATATGTGTTAGTTAGTTATTTTTAGCTCAAAAAGCAAAAAAGCAAGGCCATGTAGGGGGACATTGATTTATGTACAGGGTGGTGTTCATGTAAAGAGTTCAGGCCACTTGTGGTCAAGGGAGACTTTGAACCGAGCGGTCGTCGGCATCTTCACCATCTCGGCCAGCAGCTTATTCCACGGATCCGCAACCCAGACGGAGAAAGCCCCTCTCCTTCGATTGAGATGAAATCGTAGCATATAGAGCTTTTCGGAATGACCCTGCAGCCGACGCTCTGGAGCAGGAGTGAAGAACAGCTCCTTCAAGATGTTACACTTTCCGCTTATGATGTTGTGAGCAAGAATGAGATCACCACGGCGTCGTCGTTTTTCTAGAGAATAAAGGTCGAGCGTCTTCAGCCTTTCTTCATACGACAAATTCTTCAGATCAAGAACCATGCGGGTAGCCAGCTTCTGGACTCTTTCGAGATGCTGTATGTCTTTGAGGAGATAAGGAGAAGAGGCTTGAATCCCGTACTCCAATATGGGTCTCACCAGCGTGACATAGAGCAGTAGGAATATGGCTGCTGTGAGCATTCCGAATGACCGTCGAATCAAGAACAGAACTCCGCGTGTTTTGTTGGCAGTATGGACGCACCGGGCCGAAGGCGAAAAGGAGGAATCCACCAAGATACCAGGTCCTTTACCTGATCGGTCCTCTCCTGTAGCAGACGACCCGGCTCGAAATCAAGTTGAGTTGCAGGAGGAGAGCCAACAGGCAGATGACAGCACTTTGACACGTTCAGACACAGGTCCCATTCGTTAGACCATCTCCAAATTTGGTGGAGGCATCGACGAAGATCCTCTATATCACCGCGAGGAGCGACCAGTTTGACATCGTCGGCAAATAGAAGGGTGTGTTGCGTGAGGTCGTCGGGCAAGTCATTTATGAAGACTAAGAACAATAAGGGCCCAAGCACTGAACCTTGAGGCAGGCCACTACTCGCACTGGAGACGTCGGGCCGCGAACCATTAACTTGGACTTGGAAGGAGCGATCTGAGAGGAAGGCACCAACCCATCGTACAATATCCGGATGGAAACTATATGCTTGAAGCTTGTCAAGTAATAGGCGGTGGTTTACCGAGTCAAAAGCTTTGGCAAAGTCCATAAAAACATAGGTCAACAGCATCACTATTATCGAGGATGCGCGTCACTAATTCTTCCATTACCAGTAAGTTAGTCAAGCATGATCTCTTCGGCACGAAGCCGTGTTGGGAATCAGAGATAGAGGCTGTGTTTTGGAGGTGGAGCATCATACTTTTCTTAAACATGGTTTCGAACATCTTGCTGATTATTGATGTAAGGGAAACCGGTTGGTAGTTAAGCGGGTCTTCGCGGCTCCCTTTCTTGAAAATTGGGCAGATTATCGCTGTTCTCCAGTCCGCAGGTATAACACCCGTCGCCAATAACATATTGAATAGATGTGTTAAGGGCTCGCAGATGACCGGAGCCAACGCTTTGATAACCCGTGGGTGTACGCCGTCAGGGCTGTGACCCTTGTTGACATCGAGGCCTTGAATAACGCGTTCGACTTCGTCTCGCGTGATGACCGATCGAAGCATTGGAGGTAGCGATCTATCAAATGGAGGGGGTTCACGACCATCATCTTGTTTGAAAATAGTTGAAAAAGCCTCGGTAAATAATTGACTCTGTTGATAATGGTCCTCAATTGATACGCCTGTTGAGTCTACCAACGTTGTAATTTGGTTGTTTAAGCGGGAATTCCGTTGGACATGGGCAAAGAAGGTTTTTGGATTGCTACTGGCGTTTGCCGCGATTCTGTATTCATATCTGAAGCGTTCTTCTTTTCAATTTTCACGGCTCAGTCTCGTTGAGTTGTGTACACCTCAAAAGCTGCAGTCGAATCCAGATTTTTGAATTCAGCCCAAGCAATATCTCTGAGTCGAAGTTCTTGTTTAACCTTCTTCGTCACCCAGGGCTTGTGTTTCTTCTCCTTGGGAAGCCCAACGGGAACTGCTTGGTCAGTCAACCAGATTACATATGTTTTGAGGGACGACCATAGTTCGTCAACTGAGGACAACGTCATCAGGGATCGCCAGTCCAGAAGCGCGGAAGCCTCGGTTAGAATTTCAAGATTAATTGCAGAGAAGACTACGTGGCAGCGAAGTTGTCGTGGGCGTAGAAAATGTGGTGTGCATGACGAACTTCAGGACCGCATGATCACTCTTGGCAAGAGGGGCGCACACAGATACGTCTGACACTGGTCTTGGATAGCGGGAGAATACCAGATCCAGCATAGATGGCTGCTGCCCAGACCGATGCTTTGTCGGATATTCGACATGTTGCGATAGAAAACAATCTTCCGCCACGTCAAGAAGGACCTGGCCGAACCGGGAGGATGATGAGCAAATTGATGAGGGCCAATCGATTAGTCTCCTAATATCAAACAGTCATGAGAAGCTGAAACGAACCTTATCGCTTCGAGTAAATGAGCATCGTCTAGATGGTCGGCAAGAGGCGGCCTGTAGACAGCTAACACGGGCAGGCAAAACCCGGATAGGCTCAGCTTGCAATATACGGCATCGAACTTTGTTGTAGGTTGAGCATTATTGGGTAGAATACCGCTGGACGGTTTGAGATCAGATTTAACATACACAGATTTAACATACACAGCAACCTCGTCTTTTCTCTCTGTCACATCTGAAGAGGGCGTAGCCCTGTAGGTGGATTTTCGAGTCCTTTAATGCTGGAGTTAGCCAAGTCTCGGTGATCGCTATCACATCAGGGGAATCACGCATGGCCAATGTAAATAGTTCTCTGAACTTTGGAAATAAGGAGCACGAGTTGGTATAGACGATGCTGAGCTGTGAAGTTTGAGGGGCGGGAATTGGGGAACAACAGAATAAGGGGTATCAGAGATAGCATCGTTGACGGTGGTATCTACTTTACTTCGATTCGCCCTCGATTCACTTTCCCTGTCAGCACTACAGCATGTGACCAGAGGTAGGACTTGATTGTTTGTCCATCTTGGATGCATAAACCCTTCTCTCACATCTGTTTTCTCATCTTCAGTTCGGATATTAGATTTCTCCGGTGAATTCTCTCTCTCAGTGAGTATTCCTCGCGAAAACCCATATTGGGGTCCTCCCAGGCATGCATCTGAGCTCTGTTGAGAAAGGTTGAAGCCTCCTGATCGGAAGAAAAGATTACTCTTATTGGGCGTGGTCTAGTGTCTGCCGTTGAGCTCGCTTGGAATATTCCTAGCCGAGCGACCTTATGGATACTGACATTTTCGTTGACAGAGAACAATTCTCCAACTAAAACGGAAACAAAATTTATGTCTTCTTTTAGGCGGTTTATGCCTGTATCACAGGTGGATTCAGCTTAACCATAAATGATTGCTGATCTTGAGTGGACAAAATGGTCTTACTGTTCTCTATTATGAGCTGCGGCATTCGATTCTTCGTTCGATGATTTCGAGAGGGTGGTTTCATAGCCATCAGACTTATGTCGGCCTTTGGGGTCGATCGTGATGGGTTTTTGTTCATAACTTTCCCGCCTGGTTTGGAACTGCACTGCCTCTTCTTCGGTTTGGAGGAGCACCACTCTCCAGATTAACTCACATCAAAATCATTCAGAATTGGTTGAGCAATGGCATTAATGGGAAGGACAAGTGAGGGAGAATCCAAACAAATTTTATCGTGAGCAGGTTTCGTAGCTAAATCTGCCCCACTGGAGTTTTGACTACGTTTCTTTCTTTTTGGGAGAACAACGGTCTTCAGGTGGGTTTGAGTCTAGCTCCTCAAATTAGGTTGGGGAACCTCCGGGACCGAAAAGGCAGATGAGGAAGAATCCGCACAGGAACGATCATGTGTGGAAACGACCGCCGGTTCCTTCGCCTTCTTTGGCCGCTTCGATTTTGTTCCCTTCGGTTTGGACGTCTTCAGGGATATTTTTATGTTATAGTTTATCGCACATATAGACGTGCATACACATTGATATGTATATTTTTTATTTTCTCCTTTCGTCTCTCTTACTATTATTATTACCGTTCTTATTAATTGCTTTAGCTGTTTTTTTGTAAATATTATGAAACTTTATTAGAAATCGCTCTTTATCTCTTTTTCAACATCTGAAATAGCTTGCATTGTTCTCTTTTAAACTTATTTTTTTCATATACATATATATATATATATAAGTTTCGGAATGAGATAAACATTAAAATGCTGTGAAAGATTTTAGAACATTTATAAATAGAAGTTCTTACAGCTGTTTCCTGGATATTTTATATATCGCTTCATCGGAGACTGTGTAAGAAAGTGATTAAGCAATAGTTATTTTAGATAAAGTATGAAACAGAGAGTGAAGTGGAGGAATGAAAATAGACGTGAGATATGCCGGGATATTGCGGATCTATGGATGCAATATCCCTGCATATCTCACGTCTATTACTGGGTGTTTACTGCTCCTACATCTGGTCCATCACTTCCACAACAAACGAAGAGTCAATTGTCTATAGTCACCAAAGAAACGCTCCTGATCCTGGTCAACAAGCTTGCTGTCTCCCGCATATTCAATTTTCCTCACTCCTTTATTATCTCTGTTGATCACGATTACCTGTCTCATAACTAAGCTAGGCAGTTATCACTGCTCCATTTTTGTTTCTGCCTCTCATTACTCCTTGTTTAATATTTCCTTGTTTAATATTAACCCTTCAGGCAAGACTTCCTACAATTTTGATTCTTGTCTATCCTTCTGTCTTTCAAGCAGGTATTCATCAGTAGCATTAGCATTATCATGTCTCAGCATAACTTCAAAGGTAAATGCCATTGTCAAAGCCACCACCTCTACACTAAAGATAGAGAAATGTCAGCTACTGCGGGATGAGACACGAAAGTTATGGGGTATGAGGAAAGTAATGGTGATACCGGTGGTAATTGGAGCATTAGGATCAGTTTCCAAGGGCTTTGAAAAACATATTAAGAATATTGGAGCTGCTGTCAGGCTCGACGTGATCCAGAAGCTATAACATCACAATATAATTACAACAGGAAAAAAGATTGTATAGGCACACGCCAGAGAGGTTCACAGAATATGAGAAAGCAACAATAATATGGGATACGCCAATACACACAGATAGAGAAATTAAAATCAATGGGCCAGATATAGTTATCAGAGACCATGAAGAAAGAATATTCATTCTAATTGATGTATCAATACCAATAAATGACAACGTTTCTCTAAAATTGGAGAAACTTTCAAAATACGAAGACATTTAAACAGACGTAACTCGAATGTGGAGTCTAAAAGCAGAACAATTCCTATTATAGTGGGCGCATTAGGTATGATAAAAAATATTCAGACAAATATATAACAAAACACCAGGACCTATATACAGAAAATGGTACTACTAGGCACTGCATACATTCTACGTAGAACACTTTCAATATAGTTACCTAAGACACGCAGAGCTGCGCTCGACAGTGCAATGAAGGCACGTTATAAAAATAAGATTACTGAATAATAATGATAATACTAATAATAATAATAATAGTAAAAATAATATAATAATAATAATAAGAAGAAGAAGAAGAAGAAAAGAAGAAGAAGAAGAAGAAGAATTAGAAGAAGAAATAGAAGAAGAAGAAGAATATAGAAGAAGAAGAAGAAGAAGAAGAAGAAATAGAAGAAATAGAAGAAGAAATGGAAGAAGAAGAAGAAATAGAAGAAATAGAAGAAGAAATGGAAGAAGAAGAAATAGAAGAAATAGAAGAAGAAATGGAAGAAGAAGAAGAAGAAGAATATGATGAAGAAGAAGATGATGAAGAAGAAGATGATGAAGAAGAAGAAGAGAAGAAGAAGAAGAAGAAGAAGAAGAAGAAGAAGAAGAAAGAAGAAGAAAGAAGAAGAAGAAAAAAAGAAGAAGAAGAAGAAGAAGAAGAAGAAAGAAGAAGAAGAAAAGAAGAAATAGAAGAAGAAATGGAAGAAGAAGAAGAAATAGAAGAAATAGAAGAAGAAATGAAGAAGAAGAAGAAGAAGAATAGAAGAAGAAGAAGATGATGAAGAAGAAGATGATGAAGAAGAAGAAGAAGAAGAAGAAGAAGAGAAGAAGAAGAAGGAGGAGGAGAAGAAGAAGAAGAAGAAAAGAAGAAGAAGAAAAGAAGAAGAAGAAGAAGAAGAAGAAGAAGAAGAAGAAGAAAAGAAGAAGAAGAAGAAGAAGAAGAAGAAGAATGAAATGCAGCACGCACCAGCCCACCAGCGCAAATTTCAAGAAATGATGCAATAGAAACTCACAGATGGCGAAAAATAATAGTGGTGATTACGATGTTGACCAACGTTACCTTACCTCAGTTTATGCAAAACAGGATTTTCAGAAAAAATGCAGAGTAGAAACGAAAGTGAAGAGAAGGCCTCTCGCTCGTCAGCGGTTCAGTAAAATTGCAGACTGACCACAACTGCTATCCTAATACAACATCAGCAGTTAATAGACTCAAGAGGGGGAAAAAAGATAGCGAAAAAAAAACGAAAACAGGGTATTGATGCAGTGCTATTTATAAAGTGAACTTAAAAGGGACTATAGAGAATGGATGTTAATATTTTCGTTAGACATGGTTATGTTTAAAGTGAATGAGCAGAATTTAGTTGATCCTGTTAATACTATTAGTAGAAGAAATTAGATGACAGAATTGGAGGTAGAAGACATGACGAGAGAACTGGGAAAGAAATACCATGTTGTAAGAAACACAAATAACAATATATGAGATACGGCTCAAACCAAAGAATAACCTAAAGGAACAATTAATTATAATAGCACTTCCAATAATGAAATGACAACTGGCACCTGCGAGTTAGGTGATTAAAGGGAAGATCAGGAGATTATTGTTGAGTTGCAGGAAGTAATGAGTAAAGCAGTAAGAAGAATGTTGCCAGCAATGAAAGGCGCCAAAAGTAGGAAACCGCTTGTTATGACCAGGAAAATAGATTCTGTTATCAGGAGGAGAAATATTAACGATATAAGAGACATTGATTCACTGATCTATGCATGAGGGGTAGTAGTCACCAGAGGATTAGATATTTCACAGGGAACGATTGAAAAATAACAAATGTGGAGAAGGTGTCGACAAAAATAAGTGAAGATTTTTAAGACAAGATATGACAGAATAGAAGCCTGGAAACTGAACTAGTTAGAGAACATAAATTGCAGATCTTCCCCCGAGAAAAGATAGTTAGTCAAAGAAAAAGGATTTCCGACAGTAATAGAAGAATTGAAACAGCATATCATATCAGTATCTTGCAAAATCTCCGGCTATCAGAAAAGTATAGATCAGGATCAACGGAGTAGATTATTTGAGACTGATCACAGGAGATTTTATAACCAAATAAATAGTGGAGAACAAAGTACTAAATGTAGAAGGAG
Source organism: Octopus sinensis (assembly GCF_006345805.1). Taxonomy (NCBI): domain Eukaryota; kingdom Metazoa; phylum Mollusca; class Cephalopoda; order Octopoda; family Octopodidae; genus Octopus; species Octopus sinensis. The sequence goes on along the minus strand of NC_042997.1, from coordinate 119,654,199 downwards.
CTAGAAGGTTCTGGAGTAATATTTGGGTTAAGCCAGTCAAACATAATGGAGATGCAGTATGGTTAAAGAACGTTAGGAAATAAGTAATGAGTGAGAAGCAGCCAGATCGAAGATTAACTAGTGCATTAATGAGTAAAGTCTACGGGAAAATGCTGAACTGGTGGGACCCAGGATCAGATTTAGTTCAAGATTACTGGCTAAAGAAATTTAATAGTTTTCATGAGAGTCTGTTCAGTAAAGCAGACAACATAAGATAATTAATTAGATGTAGCATGAAGATATGGAAAGTAGATCTACACTCAGGTGACACAGTCTGGGAAAGTTAATATCAAAAGAGAAATTTTCAAGGGACTCGTTGTCCCTTTTAATATTTGTTTTATGCTTGATCCCTCATAGGTTAGTATTAAGGAAGGGGGAGATAGGGTTTCTGTTCAGAAATAGTAAGGGGAAAATTAACCCTTTGTTCTACATGGATGATCTGAACCTTTTCAGTAAGAATAAAAAAGAGGTAGATTCCTTAATGCAGACTCTAAGAATCTTCAGCAAAAATATAGGCATGAAAATGTGGCATAGATAAGTGCGCAATAGTAGTCATGAGAATGGGTCACGTAGGAGGGTTCTTGGCATCTGAGATTACTTGCTGTTAGGATTTTTTCTTTTGCAACAGTCTAACCTGTTGAGTGTAAATGAAAATAATAATGAATTAACGACCCCGGGCAGGAAAACAGGAAAACATATTGTTACTATAATTATTATTTTTTTACCTGACTTCTTGGCAGAAGTGAAGTTGTTAGTGGGTTACCGGTAACCCTAGATATCCGCAAACTTTCAATAATCTTTTAAGTACTCAAAATTGTTCTGATTCTCTGTTCCTAATAGGTAAACATTTTATGAATCTTGCAGGAGATTGCATTCCAATCTTCTTCATCCATTTGTCCTTTTATTTAATATGCCCTCATGCTCCATTTACTGCAGTTAGAACATTTACAGTTTCCATATTTCAAATTCTCGCAAACTCAAATTTTAAGGGAGTGTATACTCTTATCGGGCTGAGTTAAAAGTAAGCAACTTTTTGAAACATGAAGTTATATATTTTATCAACGCTGAAAGTTTATTCATCAAAGTAAGTACCAAAACAATCAGTACCTTTTTGCCAAGGAGTTACAAGTTTGTTTAGGAGTTGATGGCCTTTTTGAACGCACTTTCAGTATCGGTTTGATTTTTGAACTCCTCACGCAGGAAACCATCAAGGTGCTTCAAAAAATGATAGTCGGTTGGAGAAAGGTATGGGGAATAATCTGGGTGGAGAGGAACATTTTGGGCAAGTTCACTCAACTTCTGGAGCGTCGTTATTGAAACGGGTGGTCGAGCATTGTCATGAATAATAATTGGCCCTCTTCTGTTGGCTAGTTTGGGACGGAGGAGTAGCAGCATTTCATTCATTTTGGAAATTTCATGGGAATATGTTTCTTCTGTAATGGTTTTATTCAGGGTTTAAGAAGTTATAGTGCATAGGTTCAGCAGTACACCACCTAACATTCACCATAGCATTCTTTTTGAAGAGCTCAGGTGTAGGGAAGCTTTCCGGTGTTTCATTTTGGTCCAAATTACTGTGAAGAACGATTTTCACTATTGCACAGAATCCACTTTTCATCGCAAGTTACTATATGGTCGAGAATTGGATCGGTCTGGTTACGGAGGAGAAGCGACGAGCAAATTTTATATCTGCGCATTTTCTGATTTTCATTGAAAACGTGTGGCACTCATTTGGCATGATTGTTTTGATTTCCCGATCGCATACAAATAGTTGCTGGCAGTTTTCTGGCCAACGTGAAGTTGTTCTGCCAGTTCTAGAGAGGGTTTACGTGGATCCTTCTCAATGGTGGTCTTTAATTGACCGTCATCGATGACAGATGGGCGTCTATTACGCTCACCACCACCAACGTTCAGGTCTTCAATGCGAAATCGTTTAAACCATTTTTGAGCTGGCCACTCACAGTTAATTTCCTCACCAAAAGTTTCGTTGAATATCCTCAGCAGCTTCAGCTCCATTACGTCCTTTTTTTTTTAAGTTATATAGCAAAATTGCTCGAATATCGCAATTAGACAGGTCCATTCCAGATGATCGTAACAACGGTGAAAAAAATATCAATGTTAATTTACTGATGCATTTGGGCTAGTCCATGTCTGTATTATCAGACAATTTCAAAACATTTTTTTCTTCTAATTCAAAACTGCAAAAATCCGATACTATTTTGTCAAGGTTCAAAATGTCGTTTGCATTTTACTCGACCTGATAGTTGTTCCACTTATTTATTCACAATTCAAACAGACATGATGGATCAATCACTAAGCAAATTCGCTTTTCCCTGCCTACTTTTAGATATTTCTTATCATTTTCTATCGTCTCATCAGTTCGAATTGGAAAATCCTATAAAATCTTGCATTTTTCCAACACAAGTATTCTTTCTATCCGACGATTATATCAAGTACTTTCAGCTTCAACCTGCAATCACCCATTTCAGACAAAGTTTTCAGAGTAAAAGTTTGTAAACTTCGTCATAAGTACGTTTCTTATAATTATAATCTGCTTGAGCCAACTTCGATTATTCTGTGAGAATATATGCCATTGCTTTATCCCAAATTCTGCATACACTACATTTTACTGACACGTTTTCCTCCATACACATACTTTCTCATGTTGTTTCTTTTCAAAATCTTTAGTTTGAGCTGCTACAATAAGGATCTTCGTTTCTTCTATTAAATTACACATTTTTAACATACATTCTCAGTGGCTTTACAAAACTGACTAGCAATGGTTTTTCATCAATCTATTTAATATGATCTATCTATCTATCTATATATCTATCTATCTATCTATCTATCTATCTATCTATCTATCTATCTATCTATCTATCTATCTATCTCTTTCATTTTCATGCTTGTCCTTTTCTCTTATTCCATATTTGTTCACTTTTTCTTTATTCATTGCCTTTACAAATTTATCTGCGCTGACCTGCAAATATTCTAGTAGCTTTTTCTTTCCAGGTGTACACGCTCTTCTACAACAGTTAAAACCGCTTCCATTCTGGTTTCTTTTCCAGCAGAACCGGTTAATAGCAGGCATGAATTTTATTATTGTAGTTTCTGTTGTTGTTGTTGATTTTATTGTTGATGGTGTTGTCGATTATGATGTTGATTTTGTTGTTATTGTTGCTTTTATCTACAGAGCGCAGGGATTAAAATGATCTCATCTTATAGATTATAATATGTGAGTCTTATCCTGTGTTCCTCTGCTATTTTCTTATATTTTCTATACAATACATTGCAAAATTATCTCTTTAAACATTTTATTAATATTATGTTGTACCTACTTACAGTGTATCTATGAATTTATTTAACAGAATCGAAATAATTTCTGTTTGCTACTTTAACATCTAAATTATCATTCTTGTGATCCTTCATAGACTTCATTTCCAAATACCTTGCACTAGGTTGGTTTGCATTTTTACATTGTCTTTCTTTACATAATTGCCATAACTTCAAAATATACGCTCACAAACAGAATAGCATATTACAGATTTGTTACGTTGATGATGTTAATAATATTGTATTTCCAGTTCTATTATTTTAATAAATGCAATTATATTTCTTAATGCGATTTTTGCTGCCTCTCAACATTTTTACATTATATTTACTAACTTCATTTATAGGTTTTTTTTAAAATTCCATTCGCATACAATTATACCACATGTCATAACTTACAAAATGCTCACACTTCGTACAGCGTCGTGGTTATTTTCGATCTCAAGCTTTTAACAGCCAACGATTTTATTCTTCAATCTTTCGTATTTCGTCTTGTTACCTCCCACTGACCATGGGTAGACAGAAGAGCCACTCCTAATTCCTTCTTCCTTGACCTTAAGCAATACTAAGCCCTACAACACACATAGATTTACAGCCACAACCACACATACACACACTTGTTATCATTGATCACATACACATACACACACATGCACACGCAGACCTTCGCCCAGGCACATATCCACACTTACACACACATACCACCTCTTGCACTCTCCTGTCTTTGAAAGAACTTTTCTTCACCCATTTCCTCCGGTCATTCAAAATGTGACCGCGTGTGTACCGTTGGCGATTATTTTTTCCTCCGTCTTCCCTTCTCTGGAACTTTCCTTTTCCTATGTTTCTGACGAAGATATCCGCTCGAAACGTAAAGCCCTCCTTTTTCCCTTCCTTTCTGAGCGTCCAATAATACTATATTTGTTCCACGTCCTCGCGTTGTTGTGTTTTCATGTTTGGATTAACTTTATATATATATATATATATATATATATATATATAACGTAAATGATATTTTTTTTAATAAACTCGAAAGACTTTCCGATTTACGCAGAGAAAGCTGCTATGGAAGTTTCATAGTATAACTATGTATAATATACATCATAATGATATTTCTTCTCCGATTTGAAGCAACAATTTTTTAAAAATATAAACAAATGACTGGAAAGTGATGCGAACCTCAGGGAGAATCGAACTCACAAATTGACACTTAAATTGATGCTTGCGAATCTGATTGGCGAAACGCTTACGCGTCAATCTCTGTCAATTTTAGTTAATATATACTTAAAATGTCTTGATAATACATAAATGGATATAATTCTGATATATAAATATCATTATGATATGTATTATACAGTAAGTATACAGTTATCATATTGTGAGCATTCCATAGTAGCTTTCTCTCTGTAAGTCGTAAAACCTTTCCGATTTGTATATATAAATATTATTGATGTAGTATCAAGAGTGTTTAAGTATATATTAACTAAATTGAACTGAAATCGATGGGCGAGCGATTGACTAATCAGATTCGCAAGGACACATGAAAGCATCGATTTTTGAGTTCGATTCTGCCTGTGGTTAGTTCATCACATGTTTATATTTTTAAAAATTTGTCGCTTCAAGTCGGAGAATAAATACATTATTATATATATATATATATACGTTGGGTTTCTTTGCATTACTGTCTACTGAATATACTAATGGGGTCTTGGTTATCTATAATAAAAGACACTTGCTCAAGGTGTCAATTACTGAGACTGAAACCGGGAGCTTGTCTTGAGAAAGAAATTTCTCACCGCCACACTTGCGCCTAATAAAAGCACACATACCCACACGTATATATACACCCACTGAAACAGACGCACGCATAAATAAACACGCTCGCTCATTCATATATAAACATACATACATATATATATATACGCTTATGTATTTATTTTCTAAGATTCTTCATGTGAAATTATGTCGAAACAAACATTTTTATAATTTGGAAGGGTTATTTTTGTCTTGTCAAATAAACACATACACTATAAATTCGTTCTTCCTTTCTTTATTATTGTTATTTCATGTCCATTGTCTGCAAACCTTTCGCCACACACCTGCGTCCTCTTTAGCGATTTTGAAATCCACGGACGGTCTCAATGAACGAAGCAATGTAATATTCATCTGCAAACAACAGGTACGAAATCTATTCTCAATATACAAATGATTACAACCCCACCCTGCTATTGTCTTCCCCTCTCATACATATTTTTTCCTAACTCACTCTCATTACCACTTTCTATAAAGCAAAACTATTTTCCCCTTTTAACTCCTTGATCTTCAATTATAATTTTCTCCCCTTATTTTTACTTACTACATAAAACATTCTTCTCTCTTTATGGTTCTGCTCACCCTCCTAACCCACTCATAAATTCACAAATACATATCCCAAAATAAACCTCCACCATTTCATAAATATATTTTGGCACCAATTTATGCCCCGCGGCCATAGAAAACCCTCGACTACAAACAACCACTAGCCATGCTATTTTGCTTTATTCACAAACAATTCCCTTTTTTCCCCATGACTAAAAATATTTCCTCACCCACTCCCATCCAACTTATCTTATCTTCAAATGCCAATACGATTGTTAAATTCTGTGATTATGCTAAACTACTGTATAATCTAATATTGAACAGCCCAATTCCTCCTTTCACTCTGTCCCCTATAGTATATTTTATGTATTTATTTATTTATTTCTCTTCTTTCTACCCCTCTTCTAATACTTATTAATCCCCACATTTATATAGCCCTCACATACTGTGCCTTCCTCAAACTCTGATTGAATTCTTTCTGCGTCAACATGTACCGCTTTGCGAAAACGTAGACTTTAATCTTATCTAAATATCCTTGGCCTTAAGAGTATGAAACATATGTAGCCTGGATTTTTACAACTCCATTCCGTAACTCTTGTGCATATCAATCTATCTATCTATCAATCCGTCTGTCTCTGTCTCTGTCTATATCTCTCTCTCTCTGTATATATATATATATATATATATATATATATATATATATATATATGCATAAATACATATATGTACATACCTATATATATATATATATATATATATATATGTATATATACATGCATATATGTTTTTTTCGGTGTTCGAAAAAATGTTCGAGTTCTGTCTTTGGTTTATATTTTCGTTTCTCATTGTGTTCAAAGTTTTTTATGACCTGTACTCCTAGATGCATGTATATATACATATATATGTAAGTATATCCATATATGCATATATGCATATATTTATATATTTTTATACTATTATTTGAGCGAAATCCACGCATCCGTTTCCAAGTAAGTATATATGTATATATATATATATATATATATATATGTGTGTGTGGGGGGTGTGTGGGTGTGTGTATGTATAATATATATATATATCTATATGTGTGTGTGTGCATATGTATATATATATATATGTGTGTGTATGTATATATATATATAATATATATATATATATATATATATATATATGGATATATAATAATATATATACGATACAAATTATTTAGAATGTTACATAATAAAATGCTTTACATATATTTTTTTCCTAGTGGAAACCTTCATTAAGCAAATATTTAGGTGTCTTTAACAAACTGAGTTCTTTATAATATAGTGATTAACTCAAACTACTTCAAACAGCTCCACTTCATGTGTACATGCGGATGTAGTCAGTAGAACTGTATAAACAAATATGTACAGGAATATTTAAACGTATGGCTTTATCTTAGTTCGAATATATTATCTGAAAAATATGTATTTCTCTAGGAAACAAAAAATCTTAAATATACTTGGTTGTGTTGGTACGAAGTCTGTAGCACGTGAATTGTTCGAATATAGTATATACATAGAGTCTTTGCATTACGTAATCTTTATAAGAACGTTTTTATGTTTTCAACATAGAGATGAAACTACTGTTTTATCTCGAGGCAAAATATTTAATCTAGGGATAGGAAAAGCTAGAATCTCTTGCGTGTTGTGCTAGAATAATTTTAAAATAAAAACTTTCGAAAAAGTAAAAACATGCCGAATTATATTTTCTTTGGTAAAAGAAAGCATTAAATAGAAAAAAGAAACAATGGAAATTAGTATGTATTTTCAGTCTCGAGTCCTTGCGGCCTTTCAGGAAAATGCGTTGCATAAAATCTAGTTCATCTCACTAGGCATTTATGTAAATGCATAGGTTAAGTTTTTTTGCTTGTATTTTTTCCAGTTACCTTTTTCTGTATTAATCATTGAATATACATTTATTTATCAGATACTGTATATAATATATAAATGATGATTTACCCAGACATGTGATGAATATAATAATAACTTGATGATGGATATCTACACGAATGTCGAGATGTTCTACTGGTTTAATTGATGTTCAGAAAAAAACATGATATCTTTGAGCCTGTGAGAAAGAAAATACTTCGAAGTATGTGGTATATGGATTATGTGACAGTCTTATGCATTATTTTAATTAAAATATGTGTGAGAGTGTGCCTTTGTGTGTATGTGTGTTTCTGTGTGTGCCTGATATCGTATATTTATATATCTATATATGTATATATTTGTTTGTATAGATTCATACATCAGTTATTATCGTAAAGGCGACAAAAAAACTAAGGGAGAAATATATTAATCAATGTTTATCAGTGAAGCAGTCATCACATTCGATACTGTGAACATTTCTAGAGAAATTTATTTATAGTTTCTTTCTTAACGACTATAGACTACATTATTTGGAATTATGTAGAGAAAAGACTGGAAACCTGTAACAGCGCTGGTAGAAATGGCGCACAGAAAAATTAGAAATGGTGCCTTAAACACATATCCACAACTATTTCCATGCACGCTTGATACGCCATTATAGCTGAGGCTGCAGCTGGCTTCAGTCTTTGTATGTTTACTTGATTTACATAGTTCACAAGTACGCTTTGGAATTGTACTTCGTCCCTTGCGAAGATCAGTAGGAGAATCCATTTCCTTCGATAATTAAGTCGCAGTTTTACATTGTGTGTGACTATAGAAGAAAGATTAGTAAAGGAAAAAGAAAAAAGAACAATATAGAATGAGATAGTAGACAGGAATTGAATGAACATATATGAAAGGAACTAATAATTATCGGAAGATGCATTGTTTCCGAGGTCGATGCACTCACAATATTAGATACGATCTTAATAGATACTATCATAGAAAATACAACTGTATGCTAAAATATTTAAATAACATGTCTGCAATACGGAAAAATTTCGCAGTTGATAAAACGAAATAATTCTACAGAAGAAAATATATATTTCATAAAAATAATATAAATAAAATTTGCAATGAAAGAAGCGTTTGATTGACTTGTTTAAGAGTTGATTAAATTACAGCAGAAATGATCCGGTAGGAAGCCAATTATTAGTATACGAAATTCATACGGAAATATACTGCATTGCACTTCGAAAAGCAAGCATTTATGAGAATCTCTGAAGAATTATTGCGTTGTTTATAAAATGAAATGGCAATTCAAACGCCCATTCTGAGATTTTTCTCTTTCCCGTTACTTTAGTAGAACCCACCAACGTATTTAGAATTACTCACTTTACGTAAATCTTGTTGATGTTTCGTGATCTTGCTAAAGAATGAATGCTTGCATTTAAAAACTCATTCCTATAGTGAACAAAACAAACCTGAAAATTGCTTGGTAACATGCAAATGGAAAATATTGACTTGAAGACACAGTGATTGTTGAAAAGGGAATATTAAGAGCATTCATCGTATCCAAATACTTTTACTATAATACAGCTCAGTCAATCTTTGCTATGTGAATTAGTTTTCAAATCCAGGAAAATTTGCCCAAACAGGCATCCAATCACGAAACTAAAGAATAGCTAAGCTTGGCATTAACCTATTCAAATTGGAAGAATTTCTCGCTATACTCAATCTGTATTCAGCTACAAGCTTATGCTACAACTATAAACATTATAAGCTTGAGGGGAAGTTTGCGAACTTGCAAAATCTTTACATCGCCGGACGAAATACTTATTTCATCCGTTTTTACGTTTTGATTTTATACTTCGTCCAGGTCGACTGTGTCTTTTATTCTATCTGCTTTAATAAAATAAGTACCAGTTGAGTACTGGGATCGATGCAATCGACTAACCCCTCTACTTAAATTTACTGGTTTTGTGCCAAAATAGTACGAAATATAAGCTGCAGTAAATTTAGAAGTTACAAAATGTGTATAAAAGTATGGAAATTGTCATCGTTTAATGTACTGAAAAGACTAGTTGTAAAAAACATGTTATATGTAATTGAAAATGCCATTATTTTTATCATAAGGACTAAATTTACATCCAGTTAAGCAATACAATCTCAGCAAAGCTTTGCGTATATCAGCAAATTTTCTATTTGTTGTTAAATAAACGAACGGCAGTCTGTAGTAACTAAGGAAGATGAAGCGGAACGACGCAGACACAATGACGTCGTTTATGGCCCGTAAGTATTTTCAAACACAACGTGTATAACGGAAATTTCATTTTTAAGGCAGATACCCACGTGGAAATCTTTCTCTAATGGAGTGCACACAAACATGTTAAATATAATTGTACACGTTTGAATTTTAATTGCCGTTCTTCGTGCACTTCTACGTAGTATTAAATAATATGAAGTAGAATGCTAAATGTATTAACCAATTCTCACAAAAATATATTCGGTTCATAAAACTCTACGTATTGACTGCTGCAAAATAAACAAGAGAAAAGACTATGAGTAGCAAATGACTTTGTCTACTTTGATACGAAGTGCATTCTAAAAGTTGTGAAGTTGTTTTAGGAGAAGCAGTTCTAATTACCCGAGACAATTGTAAATTCAGTATATCACTACGATGCAGCTAGTAAAATGATCTGTCATTTTTTATTATTCCAACATTTTGGCTGCAGCTGAGTAGCTTGCAGAATGTTGTCACGACGTGAAGACGATTCGGGATCTGGTTATATGGATAGTACATTTCCTTTCTTTTCTCTACTCAAACTTTATTATGACATTCAAACACTTCATAAGTAATAAACGATATATAAATGGTATAATGATATAATCGACTAAAATAAACGAACGATAAGCTGGAAAAGACGTATTTTGATGCAGACATGCATTCGCATCGTTCTTTCTCAACCACCTCGCTCTTTTCACTGTCCCCTTATTTCCTTATATGTATATATATATATATAATATATATATATATATTATATATATATATATATATATATTATATATATATATATATATATGTGTGTGTGTGTGTATATATGTATATATATGTATATATATATATATATATATATATATATATATATATATATATATATATATATATATATATATTTATGTATCTATATATACATATGTACGCATGTTTGCATGCAAGATTTTGGATGCGTGTATAAGTTGCTATATCAAAAAATCCTTTTTTCTTTACTTCTTCATTTTCTACTCCCCCGTCTTCTTCTTCTAAGTGTTTAATAAAGCCGAAGCTTAATTCATTTCTCAACACAATACCAAAGTTATAACAGCTGTTATTGATACCGCTTTGATACACGTAATATGTTTGGAAACTAGTCACGTAATACTTTAATCAAAAGATGTAACAGTCTGTTTTCTAAATGTTGGCGTTTGCTTTTAATATTAAAGTTAGTAACCACTGAAACTTCACATGCTTAGCATTTCAAATGAAATATTTATTTTGGTCCATCGAAGGATACTAGATAATGCGATAGAAACTTCAGCGATAATCTATATAAATCCGGTGTATTCATATCCTATATGAATGCAGATTCTCTTGGTAAACCAGCATCGACTACGTGTGGGAATATGTGCGTGTGTGTGAGAGGGTAAGTTATTGTGTGTTTATATATATTTATACACATATATATATAAATATATACATATGTGTACGTATTTGCATACACACACACACATATATATATATATATATATTATATTAAATTAGAGATAAAACCACTATTAGGCAAATCATACAATGAAAAACTCAAGCCAATACATAAGATTAATTAATTTATATTATTTTAAATATATATCAAAATTATTAAGAAAAGATAATTAGTATAACACTATATATCTATATACATATATAAATATATATATATACACATATATAAATATATATGTATACACATATATACATATATATAAATATACACATATATAAATATATATATATACATAATATATATATATACATATATATATATGTATATATATATATATATATATATATTTATATATATATACATAATATATATAAGCATACAAGTATTTATACCTATTCTCACCATCCTTTTCTCTCTCTCTCCCAATTACCCCTCCTCCTCACTCTTTCTCTCTCTTTAAATGTATATATATATATATATATATATATCATATTATATCATATTATATTACACTATATTATTTTATGACCAAGACACTTTTGAAAATGGTAATTTTTACGATTAGGAGCAGAATATTGATGACGGTAATTTGTACAAGAATTGAATGTACTCAATAGAAAACACATAGAAATAATAAAATATAATTCATTGCAAAAAAAATAATATATATTAACTATTATGTCTTCTGCACTACTATTCATATTTTAATGACTTTTTGGAATTTTCATATTAATAGTTGCCAGTTTTCTTTTTATTTCAGGAATGAGGCAAATGTAAAATGAAAGTAGAAAATTTGCTGATATTTTCTGATGTATCAGAAATATCGTTCTTCTTTAATTCGTATTTTGCATAAGCAATGTGACGTCTCTTGTAAAAGCTATATGTGTGAGCGTGAACCGCGATTTTTAAAGGCTAACAATAATAATTCCTTCCACAATATTAGAATACGATGATTGGTAATAGACATATCTACGCCAACAGACACTCAAAGACAGAGAACGAAAGAGAAACAGAAAGTGGGTGAGTGCGTGAGAGAGAGAGAGAGGGGGGAGAGAGAGTTGCATGAATATGCTTTCTATAAACTTGAAAATTATGAAAATATTCACATGAATTGCCTCTCTTGGATTCTTGAGCGATACATCTTGACATATCACAATATCTACGTCTGTGCTATCCAAGCACAAGTGATCGCTGAGAAATATCTCATGAACAAGCGGAAGAGAGAGTCCATAAAACCCCAGGATGCAAGCGGATGTCTCCATTCTGTGTAGCCAAAGTACATATAATTAGCAGTTATTCAAACATATGAACATAATTAACTCAAAAATAGAAATACTTAACTTGATGCGATGTTCCTACTGAAACTTTTTACAAATGTTATAATTGAGAAAATACAGACGAGTATGAATGAAAACATCAATTCTGCTCTGAAATACATGCATATGTACCAACACTAGAAACATTGATGGAGTATTCTTATTAATATTTCTATCAAGTGATTGAAAGTTTTCTACCAAGACAAACTTCACAGATGCAATCTGAATGTAGCGGAGCAAAACATGGCCAAACTGTCTTAAAGTACGACACGTAACAATGACCGTTGATGCCTTTTAAATTGAAGCAATGGAGCACGTGTTTCTTTGTTTAGAAATCAGCCCCAGCTCCAAGGGAAAGTACTGTTAAATCAAAATAAAACGACGTCATGCATACATACATAACTACATACAAACATAATTACATATATACAATCATAAATACATACATACATAATTACATAAATACATACAATCATAAATACATACATTCATAAATACATACATAATTACATACATACACAATTACATACATACATTCATAAATACATATATATATACATACATACACAGAGATTAAGTATAGACATTGATAAAGCGTAATTGATATATATCACCATCAAATACATACATGTACTTAGTATTTCCTGGTCATTAGTATACTGTGAACGTTTGTTCACTTCGCATTGAACGGAATCACTTTGTTAAATTTCAAAGGGAATAAGGGAGACTTATTACCTTAATTGGCAATGACATTTTACATATCTTATTCACCTCACACTATTTCTCACAATTAGTGTTAACACTTAACTCTCACTGAAACCGAAGAGAGGTTATGGTAAAAGACACAAGCTTAATATGGCTTCATTCATACTGATCTTGGGCTTCACCGCTGTAAACCTAACCTTTTAAACATCATGATGCATCTATATTTGAACACTCTGTACTGCAGAAATAACATAACAAGTATTTAAAAAATAGTGATATGATTCTGTAAATTGTAGAATATATCCATTAAAAAGAATCCTCATACTACAAAGTCAAAGTGAATAAATATTGCACTACGAACGAAACAATAATAGGAGTGGCAGTGTGGTAAGTAAATTGCTTACCGAGCGCATGGTTACATGTCCAAGTACCATTCCATGGCACCTTGGACAAGCGTCCTGTATATATATATTATATATATATATATATATATATATATATATATATAGATAGATAGATAGATAGATAGATAGATAGATAGATAGATAGATAGATAGATAGATAGATAGATAGATATAGATATATACATTCATTTTCATATATATATATATATATATATATATATATATATATATACATATCATATATATAATATATGTACGAACAACCGGCTGTTAACCGAAAAGTTAGTGGTTCGGGCTCACCCAGGGACGTGGATCCTTTTTCTAGGTATAGGAGTGGCTGTGTGGTAGTAGCTTGCCTATGAACCTCATGGTTCCGGGCACAATCCCACTGCATGGTGCCTTGGGCAAGGGTATTCTACCATAGCCTCGGGCCGACCAAAGCCTTGACAATGGATTTGGTAGGCGGAAACTGAAAGAAGCCCGTCGTATATATGTATATACATATATGTGTGTGTATGTGTGTGTCTGTGTTTGTCCCCCCAACATCGCTTGACAACCAATGCTAGTGTGTTTACGTGCGCGTAACTTAGCGGTTAGGCAAAAGAACCGATAGAATAAGTACTAGGCTTACAAAAAATAAGTCCTGGCGTCGATTTGCTCGACTAAAGGCTGTGCTCCATCATGGCCACAGTCAAATGACTGAAACAAGTAACAGAGTAAAAGAGTAAAGAGTTGCGAAATGAACGACAGTTGTCAGTCCGCAGATGTATAATGCCCTACCCAACAGTGTAATATCAGTTGCAACGTTTGACACGAAACGAGAAAGTATGTGGTAGGGGTACGCCGATCTCGTTGACCCTAGTGCTCAACTGGAGGCAAAACCAAACCTCGGTTGAAATTGAACTCAGAATGTAAAGTTAAATGAAATCTTGTTAAGCATTTTGCACGATGCGGTAAAGATTCTGTCAGCTCACTCACTGCCATACCTTGCAGTGTTATATCGAAATCACTTTCTTCACGTGAGAAATGATGTAAATACTTCTGAAGTAGACACAATGATGAGTGTAACAAAAAATGAAGTGATTCTCAACACGGTATTCTTACTGACCTGAATCATAAACAAAAGCTAAATAAGAAATAATGTGTAATCAAAATAAAAACAGCGCAGCAATATTAGATGTTGTGAAGTAATCAGTTTGTTAGACCAATTGTCGAATGAAGAGACTACTTAAAAAATATACACAGTTAACATTTTCAGAAGTAAGAATATTTTTTCGAAAATAAAAGATCTGAATGCTGTTTCTGTACATTATATTATGTTTTTATTAAAGAAATCATTATTTTCCCTGATTTCTTTTTTTATATACTCAATCTCAAAATATTTTTCTTTCAAAGAATATCAGACGCGTATCTCATGTTTGACTGCCTTTCTCAAGAATACGTTTTTTATATATTACGAATATTTACAGCTGTCTCGTATATATATATATATATATATATTATATATATATATATACAACAACAATTAAGGAATGGCCTTAATAGGCCATTCGGCCCACTAGAAGAAGCAGCCAGGACTCAAACCGCTAAGTAGTAGTAATTCAGAAATTAAATGAAAATTTAAAAACATTTACCCTAATTCATCTTTAGACGATGCATCGTTTCAGTGTTTTTAATGGCAAACCAGCTTAATTAAATTAAATTAAGTCAATCTACCAAAGGCTACACCTCATCAGTAAAGAAACCAGGAGAGACGGATATACACGAGGCATCTGTATCAATGCCCTCGGAATATCTGCCCTAAAATTTTCAAAACCATCGTATTCGCGCCAACTTATCAGCAGTAAATATAAACTGCTGATTCAATATCAGAATTAGTCAGAAAATCATCAATTAATCAATTTAGGGTAGCAAAAAATTCAATAGAAATTTATCGCTACCAGCGGTCTAGTGGGAAAGAGAAAATAGTCAAAGACTATATATATAAATTCAACAACAATTAAGGAATGGCCTTAATAGGCCATTCGGCCCACTAGAAGAAGCAGCCAGGACTCAAACCGCTAAGTAGTAGTAATTCAGAAATTAAATGAAAATTTAAAAACATTTACCCTAATAGACCGCTGGTAGCGATAAATTTCTATTGAATTTTTTACTACCCTAAATTGATTAATATATATATATATAGGCGCAGGAGTGACTGTGTGGTAAGTAGCTTGCTAACCAACCACATGGTTCCGGGTTCAGTCCCACTGCGTGGAATCTTGGGCAAGTGTCTTCTGCTATAGCCTCGGGCCGACCAATGCCTTATGAGTGGTTTGGTAGACGGAAACTGAAAGAAGCCTGTCGTGTATATATATACTAGCAGCATAGCCCGGCGTTGCCCGGGTATGTAAGAGCCCCTAGTAGGCAACGACTAATCCCAATGTAGTCCTTTCCCTCCAGGGAACGAAGGTGCATGTGGACGTTGCAATGTCTTGTCTTCACTGGAATACTTCTGTATATACGATGTTCCTAGCTGTCCGTTTGGGCGAAAACATGAAAACATCATTGCGCCTCCCAACGCGTGAACAGCCCACGTAGAGTTGACCGTGGGCGAAGCACTGTTCGCCCAAATGTAACCCAGCGACTTGTAGCGTTTGGCCTTGGGATTTATTGATGGACATTGCGAAGCAGAGTTTAACAGGAAACTGAGAACGACTGAAGTGGATTGGTAGGTCAGCGCCCGACGGTGGAATGAAGACGTCCTCTCCCTTCCCACAGCCGGTAAGTATTGTGGCCGTTATTAAATGTGGTGCCAAATGTTTCACAACCAAACGTGTGCCGTTGCACTGTTTAGGTGGAACCAAATTCCTGATGAGCATAATGGGCGCACCGACTTTTAACTTCAGGATGTGTGGTGGCAGGCCTGGCGGTTCAAGTGAATTCAGGAATTCAACAGGATAATCGGCAAGCTGGGCGGGGTCTGCTGTCCTATCTATAGATTTGTAGACGTGGACATCACCAGGAATAGCTTCAAGTAGCTGGATATTGATGGAGTTGACGGTTGTATTTTTGGGTGCGAGAATAGCTCTGCCTGCCAGCCATTTTAGGTCGCGTAAATTGTTTTGTAGGTCGTGGAAGACAGCGTCCCGGAGGCTAGCAGGGGTGTCGACAATGGTGCAAAGTGAGTCCAATTGAACGTAGCCATCCGCATCAGACAGCATCCTATTTTCACCGAGCGATAAGAGGTCCCTGGAGAATGCAGCGGATCCGCTGTCACCAATTAACTGCGCGCGCATGTTAGTTTGGAGGTGCAAGGGCCGCACATGTGCCCAAAGAGCTGACGACTTAAGGCACGCGCGCACGGCATCGGCACGGGTTCCTTTTGGAATAACAGGTAGAGTCTGCCTGAAGTCTCCTGAAAGAAGTAAAGTTAATCCTCCCATGGGGGCCGTAGAGTCTCTGATGTCTTGCAGGGACCTGTCCAGTGCCTCAAGGGCGCCTTTGTGTGCCATAGTGCACTCGTCCCATACGATGAGTTTGCATCTGTGCAGAATGTCGGCCTGTTCTGAGTTCTTGGCGATGTTGCAGATAGGTGACTCGGACTTTGCCAGATCGAGCGGGAGTCTGAAGGCAGAGTGGGCGGTTCTGCCACCCGGAAGCAACGTGGCCGCGATACCAGAGGAAGCTACAGCCAGGGCAATGTCCGTGTTGCGTCTGACCTCTGCCAGAATTAGTTTAGTGACGAAGGTTTTGCCAGTGCCGCCGGGTGCATCAAGGAAGAAAATCCCCCCACGTTGCTGTCTGACAGAATCTACGATGGTGTTGTAGGCTATGCGCTGGTCTGGAAGCAGCCGTGGTTCATTATCTTGGACGTACTGGTGCAGTTCCTCAATGCAGTAGGAAGTTTCGCGTAACAATTCAGCAGACATAACATTGGCGTGTTCACGTGTGGGTGGTGGAAGGCCGTACTCTGTTAAAGCAGACCCACCCATATCGATGACAGCGTCTTCGAGTTGAATGAGCGCAAAATTGTAAATGAAGTTGGTGAACGTGATCTCGGCGGAAGGGCAGTGTTGCTGAGCCGTACGTAAGAAGTCGTGCGACATGTCATCCCTGTATTTCATCCAGAGACTTAGTGGATCACTAAGCTGACATTTTTGAAGAAGGATTGCGAAAAGATGTCGTAGGGCCGAATGCGTTTGCAGTAAAGCACCCTCTGCCATCGTGGCGTCCCACTGGGAGTCATCCTCTAGAAGGCCAAGTCTCATACATGCTTCCCTGAAGGTGTCGCACAGAACCCCATTGACGGTACGTATATTGGCGAAACCTGTTGGACCAGTGACCTCATGTAGAAGGAGACGGAGGTAGAAGCATTCTTGCTGGTTTGGCGGGATGTTGTAAACTCGACCCAGGCAGGCGTCAAACTTGACGCCTGGGAAGCTTTCGACGTTTTTGCCGGATTTCCGTCGAACCCAGGTGTTTTTAGACCACACGAAGTACGATGGGACCTGTGGGTACAAAAGCGTTCGAGCGAAGTCATCACGTTGGCATAATTTGAAGAAACCAGCCAACGCTGTGTCTTTAGGGCTGGTGGCTATCTGCACAGCACTTTGCTCTGAGAAGTAAATCCGCTGTCCATTTTCCAAGTGTACAGCAAGCTGCACCACAGCCGGGTGTCTCTGATGGAGCGGGAAGCCGTAAATGCGCCGAAACGCTTCGTTGCTGCTGAGGTACCGGCCAGCCAAGTAGTTGGACACTTCGTCGCGACTGGTGGTCCTCTGGATGCTGAACATGGCAGCATCGCTGCCTTTGTTGATATATTTGCAGACATATTGTATTGACCTGATGGAGCTGCAGAACTCAACGTTGACGTGGGCTTTGAATATCTTCGACAGGAGAGGACAGTAGGGGACAATGTAGCTGTCGTCCACTTGATGTCGCCCAACCGTAATCGTGCGGCCTCCATTGGCTGGACTCCTTCGTTTGTACAGCGGATACCCATCGCCGCCTGTTTGAGTCTCCAAAGTGAACCGTTTAGGGAATCCCTTTGAGCAGGCTAATCCGTTTTTGTAGCATGGTGTGTTGGCGTAATTTGGTCCACAGGGCCCGTGTACCATGGTAGTGCGGACAATTTCGTAGAGTCCGGGGTCCTCATCGGGGTCAGGAATCTCGGCGGAAATGAGTTTGTCAATGTCATTAGTCTCGATTTTATGAGTGAGCCAAATTAAGATGTGAGCATGTGGCAAGCCCCTCTTTTGCCACTCGACCGAAAACATGTGGCACCTGACATGCCCGAAAATCTGACCCTTAACTATCAAATCCTTTATTTTGCCCAAATTCAGACGGAAAACCCTAGCAACGATGTCGTGTCGATGGGTGTGAGATTGACCCGGGAGGAGTTCGCGAGTGATTTCGTCGCAGCTGGGATTGCACGTGTAGGTGATAAAGAGGTCCGGCCGGCCGTAAATGCGCACGTAGGTCAAGGCGTCTTGGGTCCTTTCACACATATATCGCGGTCCTCCCGTGAAGTTGGAGGGTAGAATGCATGGCTTGCCGATGTTGCGAGGGTCATTTTCTTGTTGCAAACCGTCACGGAGATGAATGTAGGAGTCGGAGCGAAGTTTGGTCTGATTAAGTTTAATGTATAGCAGCCTTTCCGATTCCATTTTTGCGGCCATGTCGACGGCGAACTGGTTGCATAGCTGACGACAACGGGGCAATAAGTTGAACTCACCCTCCCTGACCATGAACCGGTATGAGTAGAACGCTCTGCAGGAAACCGTCTTTGATGCCGCAGTAGTTTCATTGGAGGGCTGCCGTAAAGGAATTCCGAAGTGGTAGCCGTCTTCCCCATAAGGGAAAAGCAATGGATACTGAAGCGCGTCATAAGATCTGTGAGTCTCGCTGATCCTGTGTAGGTTGTTACCACGGGAGGAGATGATTATGTCACGGCTGTTGTGTTGCTCTCCGTGTATGACTGCGGCAATTTCGTTGCACGCAGGTGCGTTGAAACGGCGTTCGTGCTCCCCGTGGGGTCGTTTATCAGCATCAATGACAACGGTGAAGTTTGGAGATGGAGCACTGTCCAAGGCATATCTGAAGCTGCAGACGTAGCTGTTGATATCATGAAGCATGGTTTGGAGACGGAGAAGAATGTCTTTGCGGGGAACATAGC
Source organism: Octopus sinensis (assembly GCF_006345805.1). NCBI lineage: Eukaryota > Metazoa > Mollusca > Cephalopoda > Octopoda > Octopodidae > Octopus > Octopus sinensis. Next base: position 119,634,276 of record NC_042997.1, on the reverse strand, counting down.
CTGTACCCGGTATTATTCCAAGGCGTGCATCAACCTGGTGGTTGTAGTCGGCAATGAAGTATATTTGGAGGAAAGAAGACTGCTGAATCTCGTCTGGCAGAAGTGACCCAATAAGATGGTAGACCTGTCCCTGCACTTTGAAAGTAGGCATCCAGCCTTCTCTGGGAGGAATGTTGGCCCCGAAAGAGGTCATTTGGAATGAGCAGTTGTACTTTCGAATTATTTCAAGGAATTGTGACGAATCGGGGGTTAAACCCACCGCGAGATCCTTCAGTGGTTGAGGTGGTTCCCGTAGGGGTGGCAGGTCCACTTTGCCACCAGAGCAGCACAAACCAGGTGGCTCTCCGGGCCATTTCTTGGCTTTGCAAAATTGGCATACAATTGTCATTGACCCTATCTTGATGTCGTCACGCAAGGAGAAGTTAATTGTGGCGTCGTAGTTGAATGCTAGTGACAACCAGAAAGCGGGGGCAGGGGTACGTACACCACGAATGATATCCCGACGTTTGTTGATACTCTCAAGTCGAGTGCACCGTGCCTCAGCAGATTCAGATGCACGTGCGACAGCGGTAGCAGTGGCATCCCTTGGAAGCCTTTCAGCTCTCGCCTCAGCACCCTCTGAAGCCCTAGCAGAAGCAGTGTTAATGGCATGTCTGGATGTCCGAATAGTCCGTTGGTGTGGAGTTTCGGCAGATCGAGCCCTGGCTGTGTTTGCGGCGTTAGCAGCTTGGCGAGCTCTCCTCTGTTGAGGTGTTTCGGCAGCTTTGGCCATGGCTTTGTTTGCGGCGTCAGCATCTTGGCGAGTTCTCCTCTGCTGTGAGGTTTCGACAGATCGTGTCCCGGCGGTGCTAGTGGCGTTAGCCGCATTCCGAATGGCCCTTTGTTCGGGGTTCTCGCGAGCTCTGCGGATGGAAGCACAGTAAGAAGCCCGCATGTTTTGGCTGGACTGTTGCTCTTTCGTCAACCCCGAGCGGAGGGAAGATCTGTACGCTGCGACCCTTGCAAGTCGGGTAGAACGGTCGCTAGTAGTTTCAGATGCCTGAGCAGCGGCATAACGGGAAGCTGTTTGCGAGAGGCGCAAGGCGGTTTCCTCGTGGGTGTCGCGTGCCCTTCTAGCCCTAGCAGTCGATGCCTTGGCCGTCCGAGGGCTGAGGAGGGTCCTTCTCTTCTTGGGTGGCATTTTGGTGGATAGCAATGTGTTTGGCAAAGGTGTAATAAAAAGGAACACGTGGGGTAAGTATTTTGGTGGATAGCAATGTGTTTGGTAAAGGTGTAATAAAAAGGAGCTCGTGGGGTAAGTATCCGAAAATGTATAAAAATGTACAAAAACGGCCAAAAAGCTGGCAGCAATGTGAGTGACAACAACGAAAAAGTCAAAAGTGATCAAACTGAACAAACGAAAGGAAAAGTTTTTTGATGCACACGACAAAAGTGGTTTATAATAACCAAGAGTTTGCAAGTAGCGTCCGAGGACCGTTAGGGTACGTCAAAAATTGAAGGTAAAACGTTTGGGGTGGTAGTTATAAAGAAAGTTTAAACAAAAAAAGTATTCGAATAACTTGCGGCTGCAGCAGCTATTAGCCGAAGTGGCGGTGTTGGGGGTAAAGTCTCGAATGTAATTTCTTCCTGGTAGGAATTGGTTGGATCGAATTATCGATAGCTAAAAAGGTCAAGTTGCGTCCCCTAGACAGTCTGGTTTGTGTTTAATACACAAATTTGTTTGCTATGTGTGCCACATATGATTAAATTAACCGATTTTTTCCAATAATGTATCCTATTGGAATAAAAAGGGCTATATAGCTCCTTGGAGCAGACATGATGCTCGTTGTGAAAAAAAAAAAGATTCCTGCCAATTCGTGAAAGATATTGTCGAAAATATGTCATCTTGAATTTGAACGCGATTTCCCAAAATGGCATGATTTTATCGATTGTTTCTGATGGTAAGGTATTGCATGGAAAACTAACGTCAGAATTGAGTTTCTTAGGGTAACATTAAGCTTCACCATGAGTTTGGTGAAAATCGATTGCAAGTTGTGAAAACTACCATAGATAATGCGTTGCATAAAAAAAGCTTAGATTCTCGAGTTGCGCCCCCTAGACAGTCTGTGGTTCGTGTTTATGATTCTCGACCCCATGTCGAATTTATCAATTGTTTTCAGAACTGGGGGAACTTTTCAAAATTTTCGCTGCGTTAGTTTTGAATTATGACATTGGGCTATGTGTGTGTCAAGTTTCATCAGAATCGGTTGAAAGCCGTGGTGAGGGTGAGGGTACGAGAAAACAGACACACAGAAGCACGCACAGACAAACTGCCGTTTATATATAGAATATATATATATATATATATATATGTATGTATATATATATATATGTGTGTGTTTGTGTGTCTGTGTTTGTCCCCCTAGCATTGCTTGACAACCGATGCTGGTGTGTTTATGTCCCCGTTACTTTGCGGTTCGGCAAAAGAGACTGATGAATAAGTACTGGGCTTACAAGGAATAAGTCCTGGGGTCGATTTGCTCGACTAAAGGCGGTGCTCCAGCATGGCCGCAGTGAAATGACTGAAACAAGTAAAAGAGTAAAAGAGTATATATATTCATGCATGGGTCAAGTTGTTTGTTGTGGAGACCGTTGTAGATGTGTGCGTCACTGTGAGTGTGATTGTGCGCGTGTATGTATGTGTGTAAATATATGGATCTATATACAGGGGTTGAACAAAATAATGGAAACACCAAGCATCATAGCATCATAATTTTGAAATAGAGCCGTCAAAATCGTGTTTATTTTTGGTTTTGTGATTTATTATTAGTTGTTGTTATTGTTTTAGTTGTAGTATTAGTAGTGGTGGTGGTGGTGGTGGTGGTGGTGGCAGTGGCGGTGGTGCTGGTAGTGGTAGTAGTAGTAATAATAGTGGATGCAGTAGTAGTAGATGTAGTGGTAAGGTGGTGGTTGTGGTAGTAGTAGTAGTAATAATAGTAGATGCAGTAGTAGTAGATGTAGTGGTAAGGTGGTGGTGGTGGTTGTAGTAGTAGTAGTAGTAGTAGTAGTAGTAGTGGTGGTATATATGGATTCTCTTGTCGTGAACGATAAATGAAGTTTCAATAAGATAAAGTGGTAACCACGTTCTATAGACATGAATGTTTTCTTGAGGTCTGCTGATTCTTAGCAAATCTTTTGGCAAATATGGGAGAACTCGAAGATACAGTTTGCTCCAGTGTCTGTGGAGCATTTACTACGTGTTTACTTGATTGGGCAGCAAGGGCAAGGCCTGCTTTGCTGCGTGCCACAAAGCCAAAATAACTACTAAGGTTTCCATTTAGACGGACTGTGCTTTGCCGGCGTGCCTTCATGATTGCACGAAGTTGGTCCCGATGTTGGAGTCGACTATGCTCAAATCGTTGAACTGAATAGAAGCAGGACTGTTGCCAGGTTCTGATGCTTTGTCTTCCCTGGAAGCGAATGGGTATGATACATTGCTTCAGATTGCCTTTCAGTTTTCTTTGACGCGCAAGAATGGCGTCCCAATGGACGTTCCTATTGAGAATTGGCCAAATATATAAATATGTGTGTTTGTGAGTGTGTATAATTTGACGGAGACCTACACTGCATAAGGAACAGATCCGTTTCCCCAGATATAGACAGATACTATTGACTAAACACATAGAGAGGTGAGCAGAGAGTCTCCAACCAAACTTCACGGTTTCCCCCATCTATATAAGAGTCATTAAATAAAGAAAATACTGAAAAATACAAACCACGTTTGAATATGAAACCATGACGCATTTTTCATAAACACATACGTATGCTTTCTTGATGTCACTACTTTAACATGAGTGTACATATAAGTTTACTCTCCCAGAGTGCAATTACCTCCCCTGTCTTGAATAATAACAATCACCAATTACCTCCCCTACTACTACATGCTGATTCATTTACAAACAAACTCTAATACAAACAACATAGACTAAAAGATTCTTAAGAAAAATATGAAATTGCAATATTTTCACCAGTTTCAATGTCATGATTAACAAAACGCAAAACTGGTCGACTATTTCAATAATCTATTTTTGAAAATATAATTAAATATATTAAACATTTAAAAGTTGCGTGTATTTTCCTTCTTCTAGTGTATATGTATATATGTATGTATTGTAGTTCGCTTTAAGCATTGTGTTTTATTTGTAAAATAAAATGTGTCTTAAATGGCTCAACAATGAACTATAACAACAAAGGACTATAATAACTGTTATAATTTAGTTATCCATAATCTGATATAATTATTATATTTCGGAATACAAAATTTCCTTCTTCAGATATCGCTAGGAATTGTTCCAGTCATTGCTAGAATCGGTTTTCCAATGGTTACTAATTTTTTTTTCGGAAGCGTCTCTCTGTTGTTGTTTCACGAATCTCCTTCCGGAATTCGTCATGAGAAGTGCGTGAGTGGCCATGTCTCAAACTTGTGTGTGTGTGTGGCCATATTCGCTGCGCTCTTTCTAATTTGTGTATCATACTTGAATAGAAACGATCAAGGGTCAACAATGAATGCACGCTAGCTAACTGCCCCTTCCGTGACACAGATGTATGCACACGGGTAAATGTGTATAGAATACAATGTAACAACTGGAACAAGATCTATGTGGGTAGCACAACATGACCGTTACGCATCAAAGAACATCTGAACGCGAAAACCTCCTCCTTCAGAAAACATCTAGACAGATGCCGGAACACCAACAGTTGAGCATAACAGTTGAGGCCAATTGAAGAAATTTGAGTAATCTTAAAATTAAAGAAGTTATCATCATAGACAGTGGAGGCGCGTGGCTTAGTGGTTAGGATGTCAGCATCATGATCGTAAGATTGTGGTTTCGATTCCTGGACCGGGCGACGCGTTTTGGTCTTGAGCAAAACACTGCATTTCACGTTGCTCCAAGCTGGCAAAAATGAGTAACGCTGCGATGGTTGGCGTCCCGTCCAGCAGGGGAACACATACGCCATAGAAACCGGGAAGCCGGGCCCATGAGCCTAGCTAATCTTTAAAAAAGGGCGAAAATTAAAATAAAATCCTCATCGGCAGACAAGGGCCCCAAATTAACAGCAGGCTAGAAGCTGGCAATCAATATATTATTTAGCTACCTCTGGATGCGCGTAGGTTCATTTTTGATACCATACCCATGTAATATTGTTTTTTAAAAAAGAAGGAAAAAAAGAAACTGCACATATAATCCATAACTAGAAGCAGCGCTGCGGATGTGCCAACACATTCGAGTTTGAAACATGGCGCAGAAGCACTTCCCACGAGAAATTACGGAAGGAGCTACGTGAGACCACTGCAGAGGCGCTTCCGGGAAGAAAAAATTCAGTAACCGTTGGAAAACCGATTGTAGAAGTGATTATAACAATTCCTAGTGATATATGAAGATCGAACTTTTGTATTCCGAAATATTATAATTATATCAGATTATGGATAATTATATTATAACAGTTATTGTAGTCCATTATTGGTATTATAGTGCATTGTCGTGTCATTCATGACACATATATATATATATATATATATATATATATATATATATATATATATATATATATTTGTTGAAATAGAAAGATGAATTTTCTTGTTACAGATTATTCAAAAGTTTAACCGATACCTGGGTAGCAAAAATCACAGCAGAAAATACACGGTTGGAGATAAGACCATTTGGTGTTGCAACCGTGCGTTGGTGCGGATAATTGAAGTTTAATATTATTATTGAATGGAAGAAATGGAGTTGAACGAAGATCGTACAGAATTCCTTTTATTATATTCTACACATGTTTCAAAGGCCACAAATTTCCAAATTCTGATTAAATAAGGTACCATATTGTGGCTTTCTCATCAGGAAAAAACAGGAATTCGTTGACAGAACAAAACAGAACAGAGGCGCAGCAATTCGAACGAGGAGGCTCTTTAAGAGCCCATGGCTGCGCCTCTGTTCTGTTTTGTTCTGTCAACGGAATTCCTGTTGTTTCCTGATGACAAAGCCACAGTATGGTACCCTTATTTAATCAGAATTTGGAAATTTGTGGCCTTTGAAACATGTGTAGAATGTAATAAAAGGAATTCTGTACAATCTTCGTTCAACTCCATTTCTTCTATTCAATAATAATATATATATATATATATATAGATAGATAGATAGATAGATAGATAGATAGATAGATAGATAGATAGATATAGATCGAATATTGAAACTTGAACAAAGAATGGAACATTAAATTTAGCAGTAACTAAACAGTGAGTGGACGTACACTTGGAATCTAGTACTTTACTGCTGAAGAAAAGTGGGACAATGTTTAAGCTTGTAAAGCCTCGAGCTTAACTCTTCATCAGTATGGGAAACGGTAAAGTCCAGAAAAAAACTAATATATATGTGTTTACATACATAATAGAAAATTAGATACCACACAGATAGATAGATAGATAGATAGATAGATATGTATGTATGTTTGTAGGCAGGTAGTAGGTATGTAAGTAGGTAGGTAGGTAGGTAGGTAGGTAGGTAAGTAGGGAGGTAGGGAGGTAGGGAGGTAGGTAGGTAGGTAGGTAGGTAGGTAGGGAGTGAGGTAGGTAGGTAGGTAGGTACGTACGTAGGTACGTAGGTTATTGTTAAGTATGACATAGAATGTTGCCTCTTTAAAACCAAAATATAACTACGTACAGCGTTTCCCAGTTATTGATTCGTAGACTGTCATACTGTTTGAAACATTAAGAATCGTCAGTTTAGCTGGAATTTGAGTCTCTTCATTTCAAATGCCACACTCCTCTGCCATAATCTAATACGAGAGGTTTGCTGTTTAATTTATTATTTAACAATGATGAAGTGTTTATGTAATCTCTCATTGATTATGTTAAATGACATCTGAAGATGATCCGCCCCCCACTCAAGTATTATGGTTTTATCCCATCATAACTGAAGCACATTCTATTTAATAATAATTACATTTATTTCTTTGTCATCACAATCTACCCTCAGCAAGTAAACAGACTTTAGACCAGCTTCTAATTAATTCCATAATATTGGAGACACTATTTCAGTTACATTTTATGTTTAAATTATTTTTTACATAGCGTATTTGTTCGAGCATGTATTTAGTAATATTGCAAACAAAATCAATAGTCTTTTAATGGAAATATCGAACGGGTGATTACACAAAGACTGGTATCAAATGGCTTCAGAGCTCAACTAAAATCCAACATGAGATCAATACTACAGAAATTGTTTGAAGTTAATTTAAATTATTACACCATCATGCATTTGGATGTCTTTATGTAACTATGTTAAAATACAATGTGATTTCTGGTAACTTCTCAGAATATAGTATTATCTACGTTTCATATCATAATCCATACCTGGACTATCCTTAATAAAGCCATCATATAATCAGAAAAATTTTTTTCTCTCCTTGTGTAGTTTATTGAATAAACTTTAGACAACATTTTGAGTTACAAATTTTTAATCTTTGATTAAGAACGTTAGAAAGGAAAATGAATACAAAAAGTAATAATCGTGCATCACGCTTGCGTAACATCATATTATGCATCCACTATTTATAGAGTATGTATTAATTTACGTACATGTGGTATGTTTGATGTGTTATCAGGTATAAAAATCATTCATCCGGATCAAATTCTTATTGGATTTAGAAATCTTTATGTTCATTTATGTAATGCCCAAAATTTCGCAGATTAGAAGACATCACGCCATAATTAAATGGAAAGTAAATTCGTATTTCCGAAGCCCCATCCACAGGTATAGCTACACAACGAGCCACTGAAAGAAGCCATATCTGGTTTTTGAGGGTAAGGTCTTCAACCTGAATCTGTTTTTTCTACATCGTCAATATCTATACTTTGAAATGGTTGAAATCATTGACTGAAAATTTAGATATTCAAGGACAGAATGCAATAAACTATCATCTATTGTTTATCTACTGAATTCTATACGAAATGATGTTAAATAACCTTATGAACAGACACACGAATACACTCACAACTATCTACAGATACATAGCTCAAACGAACAACAATACATACATACATACAGACATACGTTCGCACATAATGCACTCATATATGAATACGTATGCATACATATATTTCCACATGTAACTTATCCTACAGAGATGACTGTCAAATATGTTCCCCTTGGAAAATTTTTGAGCATTTGAAAAACCAAGTTAGTAGATCACGTTGAGCAACCGGCCATTGTTAATAAAATTAAAGAAAACGCCAACTACCTCCAAGCTGAAAGTCATTAGTGGTGTTTATTGTGATCTTCAAATACACAAATTCTATCACTCTTAAAGCATACCTAGAATTTACTAAAGGCATGTAGCCGAGATGAATCGAAAAAAAACGTGAAGAAAATTTCATCAGCCTTCTTTACCGTTTTACATGTGCAATGGTTATAATAAACTATAAGTGGTGAAATCAATTCACATCTTAATAATTACATCTTATTCCAAAACAATATCCAAATCCTAAGGTGAACCTTCACGCAAAACTCTAGATAGAAAGTTAATTATTCTAAAGAACGAATTCACCTCACTAAGCAATAAATTTCAATATAGCAGGAAAATTTGTGTGTGCGAGCCAGTATTTTCCTGTCCACAGATATTACACCGGGAGATGAGGTGGGTAAATATTTCCATAAAGGAGATGCCCTCCCCTCACGAATATCTTAACCATTCTGGCTGAAGATCAAGAGGGAAAGGAACGTATGCCACAATGATCCCTTGTGGGTAAATTCAATGAAAAAAAGTATACTGTACAAACATCATATTTAATTTACATTGCCTCAGCTTATATATTGTAGACTGAAGACTGTTTTTTACATAAAGCAGTGATTTCATCTGAAGGTATGAGATCGCATTAAAAGTGTGTGTTTGTGTATACAAGAAATCTGTGAAAGAAACGATATGATACTGGCGAATAGCAAATCATTCATTCTGTCGTTTTTTTGGCGAATAACAAGTGCAGCGTATTTTTTTTTTTATCTCAAATTCATGGATCATTAATTATTTTCCAGCCGATATTTACCGGAACAACAAATATTCGTTTGTCTAGCTCACGATACGTATTTTGGAATAAATATGCATATAACTGATATGCATATATTCTGTATGATCAAGTGATAGAAATGCAATCTTGTTACAGAGCCTCAACCAGCTAGAAAATGAGTTAGATATATTTCTCTTGCATGAATATAATGCTGATACATTTTATTGCCAATGTATATTTTGTCGGGTTGAACGATTTACATCTAATTGCCCGATCAAATGGAGTACCTACTGGTGAAACTAACGTACATGTGTCTAAGGATTGTTCACACACATAGAAACATGGAAACACACACGCACACGCAAACACATACACATGTATCATTAAAGTAAGTCACAAACAGAATCAGCGTGGCACAATATACACCACGTTTCGGTTTGTGACACACGGATACATTTTCAGTCAAGTGATATCAACGCGGATTCAGTTTATTTTTTCATTCATATACGATGGGTGGAGGCAAGACTATGAGAGAAGATATTTGCACAAGATAGTGGATATTGTTTGATCTAAATAACACGATACAGCTGCATAGCCACTGCTAAAATTAATCACATGATGTTTCGTCCCCTGTCTTCATCAGTATATATGAACGACATATAAAATGTCACAAAATTTAATAGGTGCGCAGTTATTACAAGTTAAAAACAATGCTTTATATGCTATCTATAGCATGCATAATGACTATGTTAATTAATCCAGTTATAAATACAAATGCCCATCACACTTAGACTTTCGAAACCTATAATTATTATTGAAATCAGTTATTAGGTGTATTTAGTTTTGGTTCATCTGGTTTAGTTCATCGAGTCACATCAATTTCCAATACTTAAGTGAAAACTTGTCAATACGAATGTATTGAAATATTCATCAAATGTATAAATCATTGTTTATTCCGCATAGTTGTCATTCTAGTTCACTAATTGTCTCGTAATTAAATTAATAAAATCATAAATATTATATAACTATATGCACTTGAGAATGCATTAGATTAAAAGAGCAGTGTATATAACATTTATATTATACAAACGTCCAGTGGCACTGACTGTAATATCAATGGGATTTGTGCGTGAAAATCACAGAGCTTTTCTCTGAATGTCGGTGTTTTACCTTGCTTTGGTCTCCTCTGTTGAAAATAAAATATTAAAGATTAACTGACAATGTTTGATACGATTTTGTTGCTGCAAATTATGAAATGAAATACCGTATTTCAGACAATTTTGTATGTGTTTCTTTACATGTTTCAGAGAACAGTGTCAGATAATGAATATAACCTCAGGCCGAGAGACACTCTTTTGATGCAGCTGTCATGTATCGCATATGTGCAGGTCGTAAGAATACTGTTGCACCTCTGAATTATTTGAAGCCCATCACTGTCCACGCCCGAATTCTCTACGAACAGAATACACATGATCAGAAAGTTAGTAAATTTCAAGGCCAGATCCAGTGCTGGTCGTGAGGATAAATATAGAGCAACGATGTTTGAGTGATATTTTCTAAGAGGTTTTAGTGCAATAGAGCAGAAAACCGTGTTTTTTTCTCATAATCCTGGGCAAATATTTCTAAACATGGTTGGCAAACATTAACATTAGAGCAGATTTAAATGAAATCGAATGCTGATTCAAGAGAAATATCGCATTAGTACAACAGATAGGTTACTAGCAGAGAAGTTACAAAACTTCGGGTGCAATCAATTATTGAAAGATACTTGAAGAATAAGCACTAAACCATGGTAGAAACATCTATAGGAATATAACAAAAATTATCAATACTGCATAGTCATATATATATATATATATATACCGATAGCTTGTGTTCCACACCATGAGCAGAGACTACTAATAATCTAAGGATCAGAGGCTTTGGCGTTTTAAATATATTGCCAATGAAACTGAAGTATGTACATGGAGCGGATTTTAATGTAGTCGTGAAGCATGTGCATACTTTAATACTTGCTACCATAGGAGAACCAATAACTCGTGCAAGAAACAAAACTGAAAGAGTAGAAAAGGTAGCAGGTGCGAAGATGTTGTTTCAGTACAGTCTCGACCACCGAGTAGAACCAATAGTGGAATAGAAAATACACCTACACAAACACAAATACATAGACGCGCGCACAGTCACCCATACATGCTGGCACGTACACATATATATATATTTCAAGTAGTGTATTTATATATGTATATATATATGCATGTCTCTGCATGCATTTATATATATAAATATCTGAATATGCGTATGGATACATGAGCGTGCATCAATACGCCTGTATAGGTTTTCGATTACAACTAATTGTAAATGTGGCTCAGAGTGTTTATTCATTGCTTTAGGGAGAAAATTTAAATGAAGATAAATGAGAATTATATTCTTGATTTGTTTAGAGAAACAACTATAATTTGGGCTTGAGGCTATTTTAATTTCCAGGCAGTAAATGGCGATGATTTTTATCGGTTATAAATTAAATTAACCTTTTAAATGTTAGCATGTTAGGAAAATACATACATTAAGCGAGATGTTGGAAACAAAAATATGCATGCTTTTGCAGAAAATTCAATAGTTTTAAGCAAAGATTTATAAGTGAAAAAAATTGTTGAATATCAAGGATAACATGGAAGTTTATTTAGGTATAAGAAAATAGAAATATAACATTTGACATAACAGAAGAGAAAATAATGTTTTGCTGCGCAAATATTTTATAAACCAGTAAAAATATTAATAGAATTAGAGGCAAAATACTTGCAAAGAATTTCAATGTAGTGGATGGAGTATACTTTAAAATCAAGAAAATGATATGTAGTATACAATCATACATACACACATTCGTTTATAAATATGTGCGTGTATCCATGTATATACATATATACTCATTTATATATAATCATATATATATATGTATACATAATACTACAGATGTGATTCCACATATAAGAATATTGTTATCTGTGGAGTCATATCTGTAGTAAAAAGGGATGAGCTGATTTTGGCTGCTATTTCTAAATTTTCGGTATGTGTTGAAGCAACTTGTTGCTTAACCCTTAATTATATTTAATTATATATAAAAAACACTTTTTGTTAAACTTTCTACCGATAATGGTTTTCTTTCCATACGAAACTACTTGGTAAAATTTATTAATTATCAAATTAATAATTCTTTACCCCAGATCTGTATATATATATATATATATATATATATATATATATATATATATATATATATGTATGTACTATGTATGTATACATATATATATGCTTATGAATATATAGAGAGAAAGAGAAAACAAGAAAAAGAAACAAAGAGACAAAGACAGGCATATAAAATGCCATAAAATATAAATTCTTGATTAATTAATGTGATCTCTTCTTCTACAGCCTGTGTCACTATTGCAATATTGTAACTGAGACCAGCCCCATAACAATATATAAAAGAAAATCACCAAAGTTGACATGCCATGATTGAAAAAGATAAGGTTATTCGTATATGGTGACTGGTGGAGAGTGCTGGTAACGTATTTCTTCTTTAATAGGCGTCACCATTACGACCCGTTCTTCTGTGGTTAAATGACCTATAAATATCAAAACAAGATTAGAAAACATTTATGACACGTTTGATTTTCATGAATTAAACTAAAATGAGCTAAAAGAAGTATCTGGTGGTGGTCGAGATGTGATACAAACGCTCCTCAACAGAGAGCACCTTTATATTGAGAGCATAATATCGGTTTTGTAACACTGACAGAAACCGAGGTGGATATATAAGCCACCCTCTTTATACGAAACAGGCAGAGGAATTCTATGGCGTCATTGTATCCGCTTGAAATAACATCAAAAGCTTTCGACAGTTGCACTTTGTCATGAATAAAATTAGGGACTCATTGGATGCTTCCAAGTTTAGAGGATTCGAGTCTTTTTACTATTACACTGTGTCTATTGGTATTTTGTCGATTTTGATATAGAAGTCATGTGTACACCGTTCAATCGGGCGAAAAGTATATGTTTATTTAGCTATAAATTTTGAATAAATTGAACATTAATTTAAAGGGAACAAGGTGGTGTGAATTATGAACGTATTGTGTGTAATATTATAATCAGCTTTGGTATTGATATTCAGACTCTCATTATTTTTAATCGAAATAAATTTTCAATGTCTAAACAGCATGTGTAAACAACTCTATTTATCATACTCTGAACAATTAGCCAATACTCAATATGGACAAAATCGCAAAATCAATCGACCTCGCTTTAAAAATTGTAATTATTATTAGAAGTGTTGATCAATTTATATGAATCAAGATATAATTGAAATCTATCTTTGAAATGATTCGAATCAAATAGTTAAATGTAATGGTTTCAAAATTTATTTACATATCTAAAGTATCGAATTGGCGGATAGAAGGCTGAGATATTAGGTTTCTAGCTAAATGGGCCTTGTTTCTATTTTACTGCTCATCAATTTTAGCAAGCCACTAAAATTGGGAAATTTTATCACAAGATCTGCGTGGAATTTGATGATAGTGAAGTGCACACTAAACTGTTTTATGCTTGTATGTATGTATGTACACACGCTCTCTCTCTCTCTCTCTCTCTCTCTCTCTCTCTCTCTCTCACACACACACACACACACACACACACACGCACACATATACGAGATACGAGCGCGCACATCTATAAATGTTTGGATGTGCGTGTGCGTCTGTTTCTGTGTCTGTAGCGTTTCGACAAATCGGAATTGATAACATACGAACTTGTTGCAAATGGATTAGCAATACATCTCTCTATGCTCCTCAATGTCATAACATTGCATGGAAGCAGCGTATAAAACGCGAAAAAAATGAAAATATCATTCTAATTCAATGCACAAAATTATTTTTGAAGCCAAATAATTTCTCTGCTTTTTTTATCTCAGGATGTTGAATTGTATGATAATTCGTTAATGGAAATATTCAAGACGAAATTTCTGCAATTTGTAGGCTTAATTGATGGTTTTATGTTTTATTTCCGCGATTTAAATGAAACAGTATAAGGAACAGAGAATTTAGCTACATATTAACTGAAAACCCTACATGTATGTATGTATATATGTGTGTGTATGTATATATACATACATACACACACACACACACAACACACACACACACACACACACACACACACACATATATATATATATATATATATATATATATATATATGTACATAGATACATACACACATAAACGATATATAAATCCTGTTCTGTGAGTATGTGTGTCGTATAAAAGATTGTAACGCCAGCATTTTTCAACTGAACGCGAGGAAATTGTACACATAGGTAAAAGAAGTCACAGTGGGTACATCAGTTAAATTCCATAATATAATCTTTAATTCCAAAATGGGATTCGTCCTTTTTTAATCAAAATCTAGATGGAAAATCCGATTTCAATAGCGTTTATTGGCCATCATCACGCAAATCCCGTACGAATAGCCGCTATTTTGGCCCAATCAACAACAGAGCATTAATTTCATTAAGCTTTCTAGGCAATTTCAAGAAGGAACATACGTGATTGCCAATAAAAATCTACTCGAACGTGTACATCCGGGCATGTCATTTTGTATTTAATAAGTAAACTAACACAAAAAGTAGAAAGACAAGATATTTATTTCGCATTAGTAAAAATGAAATAAAATGTTAACTTTAACGAACAAATGGCACTAATTGGTGATCAATCAGCTGTGTGAATATTTTCACACAACATAATTCAATTGTGAGAAGAAAACGACAAATTGATTGATAAATGAACGTGGAAATCTGGGTCGAGGAACAAATAATTGTTCGCGGAAACCACCGTAAATATCGTCCGAGATTTTTATGACGTTTTTCTTGGCAATATATATTTTTCCACACATTTTAAGGCTAAAACATTAATAACAATATACCGTATTTGCCGGCTTCCAATTGAAGCTCTCTCTGATTAGAACAGCCGCGTATCACATCGTTTGACTGTTTCAGATAGAAGTACTCATTAACTTGTATTATTTGTTCCTGCTTTCACTATCTATGTGTCACAAACTACACACTTTCCCACTCACGCTGTATTTATCTCTCAACAAAAACAAACTCTCATTTTATATATATATATATATATATATATATATATATATATATATATATATATATATATGTATGTATGTGTGTGCGTGCGTATATATATACATATATGTATGTATGTATAAATATTCCCTTCTGGTCATTTGAAAATGTCACCACGTGTGTATCGTTGGCGATTTTCTTACTCCAGTTTCCCTTCTTTTGGAAACGGATAGCGAGGAATGGTTTGACCGTTTTCCAAAAAGGGTTAAAAATTTAGTGTATTTCTCCGCATGGAGAATCAATCAATCAATCAATCATGGAGAGACAGCATCAACTGACAAAGAAGCCGCCGAGAAGTACTTCGATATCTTCAGGTAGATGATAGAGGACAAGTGATAGAAGCCGGAACAGGTTTTTAATATGGATCAGACTGGCTTTTTATGGAAGATGCCTTCTAGAACGTGCATCACGAATAACAAACCCGAGCCGCAGGATTTAAGGCACGCAGAGACAGAATGACGCTAATTAGGTGTGACAATGCTGCTGGCTTCATGACAAAAGCAGGAGTTATCTACAAATCCGCGAACTCGAGGATCTTCAAAAATAAGAATAAAAACCGGCTACTTGATCAATGGATGCACAACCCCGCTGCCTGGATTACCGAAACTCGAACTTTCAATTGGTTCCACCAATGCTTCATTCATCAAGCCAAGAAAAACCTCCAAAACGTATCTATAGATTTCAAGGTTTTGCTTGTTATGGATAATGCTCGTGGTCATTTTTGAGATTTGAATCACCGGGGGTCCAACAGCACCTTCTCGTCCAGTCTATGGATCAAGGCGTGTCCATGCCTTCAAGGCACTTTACACTCGGAGCTCTCCAGCACCTTGTGAACGCAATGGATTCGGACGAGAGTATCAAGTTCAAGGAGTACTGGTGAAACTTCACGATCACAACGTACCTGTCAGTCATCCACGCTGCTTTTAAGACATGAAAAAGGAAAGCCTCATCGCATGCTGAGAGAAGGTGTAGCCAGAATGTATCAAAGACTACGAGGGCTCTTCATCTGAAGATATTCAGCACGAGGCTGTCAACAACGCAATGAAACTGGCAGATGTACATGATGGCAAAGATGTTGAATACATCGCGCAAGATGATGTCAGCGACCTCATCGATGCCCACTGTGAAACCCTGACAGAGTAAGATTTGTTGGAGATAATTAAGTCTGCCAGTGAAGAGGAGTTATTGCCAGATCCAGACGAAAGGGAGGATGAAGTGGGCCTGACAGTCGAACGTCCGTCCGACCTTTTAGGGACAGCAAAGGAATGGCAAGGGACGGTGGAAGCATGGGATTCCCATATGGTTCAGTCTCTCCAAATTAAAAATGTCATCGATGCTGCTATGCAGACATATAAAACTCTCCTCACCACTGTGAAGAAATAAAGACAGCAAAGTGGCATCATAATTTTCTTCAAGCCCATCAAGAAAGCCTTGCACGAAGATACGACATCACCTAAAACACCTTTCTGTATGTATATACATCATATACATGCATACATACATACATACATATATATATATATATATATATATATATATATATATATATGCATGTACATACACGCATACATATCGATATCAATCAATCTATCTATTTATCTCTCTCTCTCGCCCTTTCTCTCTCTCTCTCTCTCCCTCTCTCTCTCTGTATATCTATATATAGGTAGCTGTTTGCGGCTGGCTATGTTGCATGTGTCTTTGGCTTTATATTAATCAGCCCCCAATCGCTGTTAGTTTGATTGCGGCCATGCCACGTTACACGCCAATGAAAGCAATCGTAGACCAATTATTGAAACAAGTAAACAATTGAAAATTATACATAATTTTTGGAAAGGTGATGTTACTCTCAGACGCATCTGAAATAATAAAGCGACTAAATATGTAACCTTGTTATATATAGACTTCAAAGTAGATCAAAGTTGACAGACCACAAATCTGTGACTAATTAAGGCATTTTTTTCTAGATTAATTATCAAAACAGAATAGCAAAGATATGTCTTGTAAGATGTGGTAATTTAAAATTATAATAAAATGGTTCATAGGACGATAGGGATTTTTAAATAGACGGACACATTAGAATGTAATTAACGAGTGTAGCCAAGCAAACGATGTATGATGCATTGCAAAATTATAAAGAACTTTAATTCAGATTCTAGTTTGTTTACCTTAATACTTAATTAGTTAGAAATACACTAGACAGAGCCTACGCAAACTAATTGTTTTAATAGAAAATCTCATTATTTTGATTATAGGCCATTAATTGAAGAATTCAATATCACTTCGATCGCTGCGATTGATGTAATGGTTATTAATGTTTAGACTCCGCAAAGGAAACTAAAATACTGCGCTGAATTATGATTTATTCATTATTGAAAATATCTTAAAATGATTCATTATGAGATGAAATGTTGTGAACAATAGAAACGAAAATGAGAAAACCATATTTTTAATTAATAACTTTCAATATTTATAGTGTAAAAAAAAATCCAATAATACTGAGTAATGAACGATTTATTTATCGTGAAACATCTGTCTGAATCACCACACTAGTTTTATTGTATTTTTCCACACAAACACACATAAAAGCACACACGCATACACATAAAAGTATGTATGCATTTATGTTTACATATATATGTATATATATATATATATATATATATATATATATATATATATATATATATATATATATATCCATGTAATATATTTATATATATATATATACACGAATGTGTATGTTTATATGCTTATATATATATATATATATGTGCCTGTATACATCTCTTTCACTCTCTCTCTCTCTCTCTCTCTATATATATATATATATATATATATATATAAGATATATATGTGTGTGTGTGCGTGTCTGTATGTGTATATGTACATATACGCATGTGTATTCATAACCATATATTGTAGAAGACAAAGAGCGTCATTATGCTATCGTATACACACTCTTTCACAAGAAAAAATGCATTAATTCACGGTCTACTGAAGTATCACCACCCTAGAAAGGCCTTCGAACACCACGTCGGAATAACTTGGACTGTCATATCGCTTATGTTTTGATTACATCTGCACTGATTAGGAAGACGTAATTACTTCATTGTAAGAGTCAAGATATCACGTGCGTTTGTCAAACTGAAATAACGCCACTTCTTAAATTTCATGAAACGGATAGTGCTGTATGGTCGGTGCCAGGCACCCTTTTCCGGTCAACTGAAATCTCTGCATTATTATGAATAAGTCAAGCTGCAATGGCCAATTTCGAAGCAAAGCTTAAGCAACCTGGATCACATATGAACTAATGCTAGCCAATTATCCTTTCTACTGGAAGGACAAGGCATAAAATATGTGGGAGGGGATGAAGTCGATTACATCGACCCCAGTGCGTAACTGGTATTTATTTAATCGACCCTGAAAGGAAGAAAGGCGCAGACGTCCCCGGTGGAATTTGAACTTAGAACGTAGTGGCAAGTAAAATACCGCTAAGCATTTCGCCCAGCGTGATAACGGTTCTGCCAGCTAGCAGATTTGTTATCGCACTGGAAAAATGCATAACGGCGCTGCGTCCGTTTTTACACTCGGACTCCAAATTCTGTCGATATCGACTAAACTTTTCATCTTTCAGGGTCGATAAAACAAGTATCATGTAGACTGAACTTCCTCCTCGAATTATCTGGCCGTGCGCTAAAATTTAAAACGAATATTAAGCTTTTCTACTCAAAGCACAAAGCCAGAGGTTTTGGAGGAGAGGGTCAGTTGATTAGATCGACACCGGTACGCAACTGTTACTTAATTTATCGACCCCGAAATGATGAAAGGCAAAGTCGACCTCGACGGAATTTGAACTCAGAACGTACAAAGAGACGAAATACATATTTCTTTACTACCCACAAGGGGCTACACACAGAGGAGACAAAAATGACAGACAAACGGATTAAGTCGGTTATATCGACCCCAGTGCGTAAGTGGTACTTAATTTACGGACCCCGAAACGATGAAAGGTAAAGTCGACCTCGGCGGAATTTCAACTCAGAACGGAACGGCAGACGAAATACCTATTTCTTTACTACCCACAAGGAGCTAAACACGGAGGGGACAAACAAGGACATACAAACGGATTAAGTCGATTATATCGACCCCAGTGTGTAACTGGTACTTAATTTATTGACCCCGAAGGGATGAAAGGCAAAGTCGACCTCGGCGGAATTTGAACTCAGAACGTAACGGCAGACGAGATACCGCTAAGTATTATCTCCTGGCGTGCTAACGTTTCTGCTAGCTCGTCGCCTTAAAAACAATGAATATTATGTGCCACAGAAATTAGCTAAAGCCAAATCAAAAATCTGTGCCATCTCAACACGTAGGTTTTCCCTAGCAGAAAATTTTATTAATTATTTTCTAGAATGTAAAATGATTTATTCCTTATGAAATTTTAGAGCCAATTAAAACAATCAGTCCCCACTATAATTTACAGTAGGTCTTTTTTCTCTTTAATCAAGATAATACTTGAACTTACACCACACAATTTACTAAAGTCTCTTCTATAATCCGGCAAATAGGAAAATTTACGACACTCTCCATGTGCACCAGATCAGGCACCCTCACATCTTTAATCATTTAGGATCGCCAAAAAGCATTTAAATTGGAAAATATGCGAAGCACGAAGGATACAGAAAATTAATTAGACATATAATTTAAATTGAAATCACGAGGAGATTTTTAATTGAAGCATTCTAAAATCAGGAATATGAGGGACGTCATGTACGACATGCGGTGATTTATGTAGAAGATTAAATTTGCAGTAATAACAATAAAAATTAGTTTTAAATGTATACTAAAAATTGAAATGGGATTTCTATATAATCTCATATGCTAAAAGTTTATACAACTTCGTATGTGGCAGCCCTTAATTATGGTTGTTAATGCAAGGGAAATAGATATCTCTCAACGAATATGGGTGGTTAGACATTTAAATGAAGAATAAGACACTGCGTTCGCGCGGGTATTTTTCTGTATCAGTTGCGATGTTCTTACAATTGGTCTTTGGTGGTATATTTGTTTTAAAAGCTCAACTTCATCAAATAGGAACCTAACTTAATTTTTAACAAGCATTTTCTGCCTTCATTCCATATATTAAAACAAACCCTTCACTTCAGGGTTTTGAACGGCACAGTACATGACTTTATTGATGTATTGTCTGTTATAGAAAACCTCTCTATTTTCTTTACATCGTTACAAAAAATATCGCTGAAGGTAAATTCTATTAAGAAATGCCTAGGAGGAAATTCTTTTAAGGAAAAAAAAATCTGAAACTGTAAAAAAAATTGTTAGCAATAAATTATTGCGTTGGCTTTTTATATGGAAAATATAGATGGAACGTAATTATATTGCAGCAAACCCATTTAGTTCAGCCCCTTAAAAAAACGTGTATGAAGCACATTTCATTTATTTCGTGACACTCAGGAAATAAAGTAAAGTGAGTATTTTGTTTTTGTTTCTTTCAATTGCTTATACCAAGATGTAATTGTTTCAGTTTCAATACAGTATCTCTGATAAGATGACTTGTGAGATACGTACAGCAGAGAAATAAGCAGAATGATTTCATAATAGAAATATTTGCCCTGGTCATATCTGAAATTTTACAGAGGAATATATGTAAACAAATGCTCTCACCACATAGCGCACACATAGAAATATATGCAAACCGACATGTATATGTATGCGCACAAAATATATGGTTGTGTATATAATATATATATATATATATATGCGTGTGTGTGTATAATCATGTATGCATGTATGTATAGGGCAAATGAAAACATTTCCTCCGTTCAGCTGCTTTTCTCTCTATAAAATGGAAAGTTATATTGCGGAACAATCATTTTCACGAGTTGTATTTATCTATCACACGACGAGATACCTCTGCACTACTGGATGCTTCTGAACCAGATTTTGAGTGTCCCAGCCAAGCGGAATCAGTGGTAGATGTGTGGAAACGATTGTCATGTTTAATAATATATTCTTTATGTTCCACTTTCGTCTCTTATTTGGCATATACCTGAGAATCACTGTGAAAGTGACCGTGTTTTACCTTGTCCGGTCAGGTCCGATGTATGCAGCATCGGATCCTACTACTGGTAAACTGTAAACCAGTACAGCCTTTGTCAGTGGGGTAGAAAGGGCTCCTTAGCCGTAGAGAACGCAATCTTACAATAAATCACTCGGTCCGTAGCTTAGAAAGACAGGGTTGACTTCCAGCGGGAATAGCTTTGTTTCATGGAGGGGGAAAGATCTTCTTTATTGCTTGGTTGTACAATGCTTTCCAATATGTGTAGTAGTGGCGCGCGCACACATTATTAGACATTTGAAAAGACTATGGTCTCGACCACGGTCGAACAATGATGATGAATTAGCAGTAAGCTACCAGTTGCAAACCATTCGTTTTATCATTCATTATATATATATGTATATATATATATATATATATATATATATATATATATAATATATATATATATATATATATATATATATATATATATATTATATACTAAGTAATTAAGGGTTTAGCAACGATTTGCCTCACCACACAACGAATTTAGAAATAGCAGTCAAAGGGTTATAGCTATTCTTTCTACTAAAAGGGAGATCTCAGTAAAGCCACAGCACTTGAAAGGCAAACACAAACAGGCAAGAGAGAAAGAAATGACAGCAATCTATCATACAATTTCAAGTCACCTACGGACGTACGTTTCGAGATTAAGTTTTAGGAAAGCATAAGAATTAGATAATTATGTCTTACCCAACTTCTTCTCTCATCAGCGTAGGACACTACAATTATGAATAATTGTATATTAAATTTCGAGATACTAGAAGGCATCATCTCAACTCAGTATCAGAGCGAGCTAAAACCGTTACCAGTATCACTAAATTCAAAGTGTGAATGAAAGTTCGTGTCAGCAACCCCTTCCCACCCGCGTGTAGCCAAGACAAGATGTTGCGGTCATTTACTGGGATGAAATATGGTTATCAGTAATAAAATAGGGTAAAACTAATTAATTTGGAATAATCAATTAATTTCACCAAGTAGATTTGGCATGTAAAAGCCTCGTTCGAGGAAAGTTTAAGTAATACTAAGTAATTAAGGGTTTAGCAACGATTTGCCTCACCACACACCGAATTTAGAAATAGCAGTCAAAGAGTTATAGCTATTCTTTCTACTAAAGGGAGATCTCAGTAAAACTACTTGGTGAAATTAATTAGTTTTACCCTATTTTATTACTGATAACCATATTTCATCCCAGTAAATGACCGCAACATCTTGTCTTGGCTACACGCGGGTGGGAAGGGGTTGCTGACACGAACTTTCATTCACACTTTGAATTTAGTGATACTGGTAACGGTTTTAGCTCGCTCTGATACTGAGTTGAGATGATGCCTTCTAGTATCTCGAAATTTAATATACAATTATTCATAATTGTAGTGTCCTACGCTGATGAGAGAAGAAGTTGGGTAAGACATAATTATCTAATTCTTATGCTATCCTAAAACTTAATCTCGAAACGTACGTCCGTAGGTGACTTAAAATTGTATGATAGATTGCTGTCATTTCTTTCTCTCTTACCTGTTTGTGTTTGCCTTTCAAGTGCTGTGGTTTTACTGAGATCTCCCTTTTAGTAGAAAGAATAGCTATAACTCTTTGACTGCTATTTCTAAATTCGGTGTGTGGTGAGGCAAATCGTTGCTCAACCCTTAATTACTTAGTATTACTTAAACTTTCCTCGAACGAGGCTTTTACATGCCGAAATCTACTTGGTGAAATTAATTGATTATTCCAAATTAATTAGTTTTACCCTATTATATATTATATATTTCTTTACTACCCACAAGGGGTTAAACATAGAGGAGACAAACAAGGACAGACAAAGGGATTAAGTCCATTACATCGACCCCAGTGCGAAATTGGTACTTTATTTATCGACCCCGAAAGAATGAAAGGCAAAGTCGACCACTGCGGAATTTAAACTCACTACGTAACGACAGGCGAAATACCGCTAAGCATTTCGCCCAACGTTTCTGCCATCTCGCCAAAATGGCAGATATATATATATATATATATATATATATATATATATATATATATATATATATATATACAGACAGACAGACATGCAGGAGGTAAACAGACAGCTTTAATTTTCAAAATCTTTAATTTGATAGTAATTGGTTGAAGATGTTTTCTTCTAACTGCTCGTCCAAAATACCCAAGCCTATGCATATATGTAACACACGTTCTTGGACGAACTTCTAGCTGTTTTACAATGTCAGAAGCCTTCGAACGGGGTTCATTTTCTACAATTCTCTTCAAACAGCGAAGCTTCCATTTCGGGTGCCTAGGTCGGCTGTGACGAGAATCTGTTGATTCTTTCCCTTGGCTTTTGAATTCCACTATAATTTTATTAACAATAGCAAGGGGAATTTGAAGATTTTCGGCAATTTTTTTCCTGGCTAAGACCAGCCTCAGATTGCCCAAACAATACAACCTCTTTAAAAATCTGACAGTTCTGCTGATTTTTTTCGTGCGTGGCATGGTTACTCTTCGCAAATGTTTAATATGATGGCACCTGGAATGAAAAAGAATAATTACATTGTAAATTCTACACTGTCAACTGACTGCAAAAAATTCACTACTATTTGTATTATAGTAGATCTGTAAAAGTTAATTATACTTTTCGCCCTCTCCTAGTTCTATTCTATTTTGATTTTGAGTTTCTCAAGACGCCTACGTTATTTTTATATATCGGTAACTCTTAGTTCAGAAATTTTGAAAATTAAAGGTGTCTATTTACTTCCTGCATGTCTGTGTAGATATATAACGTAGACAACTTAGATTGGTTTCAGTCAATATCGGCCCAGGCCATGTCTAGAGCACCAGCTGGAAAAGGCTTTCAGTTAATTATTTCGGGAAATTATGGTTCACTCAATCAAGGATTTATAGTTGGTTGAGACTCTCCAGGTGTAGGTATTTTATCCGATATTTCCTGGAGCAATGTACTCAGGGAACCGTTTGAAAGTTGGGGAATCATTTTCTACTTTAATTTCTTTCGCAATAACACTGAAACGTGCAGGAGAATTTGCAAAGAAGAAATTGTACCGAATGTTCTTATGTGATGTGATCTCGAATTTTGTAGGGGACGCATTGAAAGGGAACCTAGTCTATGGTGAATAGTAAGCATAATACTGATATCAATTGGATAATACACACAGAAATACCCACATCACTAGATTGACCTTCATACAGGCAAGAATAGATAAACATCCCTCTGTGCCTCATCCACTAATGCAGTATTGTCTCATGAAATGAATCAATGATGTTCCACTGGATGCCTATAGATTATATGGCGTATATTGTACTCATCCCAAGGATACGGGCTCTGATGTTATGTCTCGTTTTTTCTTTGTAGAGGGGCCACAATGGGCAGCATATTCGAGGTGGGGCCTAGCGAATATGGATAAGAGAATGATGATGGTTTAATGATCCCTAGATTGATAATAAAATCCCTTAATGAAGTATTTATCATTTAATTGAAATATATATAAAAAAATCGATGTTGCCCGCACCCACCGATGTGCTCATGGATTCTCAGAACTTTTCAATCTAGGGACCATTAAACCATCATCATTCTCTTCTCCACATTCGCTAGGCCCCACCTCGAATATGCTGTCCAATGAATTTACTGGTTTATTACCTATTACTTATTTTGAATATTAGATTTAATATTTTTAAAAAACAAGGTAAGTAGATAAACCGAGGTTTATATTTATTTACAAATACAAAAAAAAGGTGATGAATCAATTAATAATTATTTGTTAATTACAAAAATGGACATCATCTCTGACAATAAAACAATACTAAGCTGGTATGCGCCGTACGCTTAACTCATAAAAACAGAAAAAATTAATGAGGTAACTTTTGTCTA
>NC_042997.1:119531557-119604057 GCF_006345805.1 Octopus sinensis | reverse complement strand
TATAAAGCGATTATCTCCCTTATACCGGAAGAAATCCCTTATTACGTCCCTGGAAGTCTACTTTGCACTTCATAACGAAGACATGACACGACGTAGGTAAAAACATTTGAGAAATTTGAAAAGTTATCCCGAAATCGGTTTTTTCTCCAAAAACTATGTTACTATACACAAACTTTTACAACATTTTTCTAACGTAACGACTTAAATATATTCTTTAACCTCATAAAACAAGCCTTCTGTAGTTTTTTCACTCTTTTCTATTTTATAGTCCCACAAGGCACTGTGTTGGGCCCACTTCTCTTCATCATCTACATAAATGATATTACTGATACCATCAAACACAGTAACATCAGACCCTTCGCTGATGACTCCAAGCTCCAGAATGTCATCAATGGCGTGGATGACCGAATAAACCTTCAGTCAGACCTACTGGCTGTTGTCCAATGGGCGGAAAAGAATAACATGTTGCTAAATGAAGACAAATTTGAACTGATCCACTTTGGAAGGGAGGACGCTCTGAAACTCCCATACTCTCTTCCTTCTGGAGAAATTCTCATGGCATCCAACAACATCAGAGACCTGGGAGTAACAGTGGACAACAACATAAGCTGGCTACACATATAAGCAGCAAAGTTGACATGGCCCGCAGAATGTGTTCCTGGATTCTCAGAACCTTCCAGTCGAGAGATTCCCACGCTATTATCCTTCTCTTCTCCACTTTTGCCCGACCCCACCTTGAATACTGCTGTCCACTGTGGTCTCCCTACACAAAACAAAATATTATGAGAATTGAAGCTCCCCAAAGGTCAATCACAAAAAAGATAGATGGCATGTCAGACCTTGACTACTGGGGTAGACTAGAGAAGCTGAAATTGTATTCACTCCAACGACGCCGTGAACGCTACATTATCTGTATGATGCGGAAAATATTCCACCAGCACTGTCCGAATGATGTTGGCATCACCTTCAAAATGCATCCAAGGCTTGGACCACGTGCCATCCGTCCACAACAAAAATCTAAATCGCATCACATAACGACAATACGGCACAACTATTTCACCTCAATTGGACCTGCTCTCTTCAACATTACACCAGGGCACGTCAAAAAAGAAACTGACCACACAAAATTCAAGAAGTCTTTGGACAAATTCCTTCAAACAGTACCGGACAAACCACCCACAACCGGATATGTCTCCGCAAACAATAACTCTCTGCTCGAATGGGCCTTGGTGCCCAAATCCTGAACTGAAAGACTTCACCAGGTGGTGCTATTAAGTTAGACATGGCCTAGGCCAATACTGGCCAAAACCTTTCTAAGTTATTCTAAGTTATATATATATATAATATATATATATATATATATATATATATATATTATATATATATATAATATATATATATATATAATATATATATATATATATATACATACATATACATATATAGATATACATACATACATATATAGATATATATGTGTAATGTATATATATATATATATATATATATATATATATACATTACACATATAGTGAAGGCGCATGGCTCAGTGGTTAGAGCGTCGAGCTTACGATCGTGAGGTTGTGAGCTCGAATCCCGGACCGGGCTGCGTGTTGTGTTCTTGAGCAAGACACTTTATTTCACGTTGCTCCAGTTCACTCAGCTGTAGAAATGAGTTGCGACGTCACGAGTGCCAAGCTGTATCGGCCTTTGACTTGGATAACACTGGTGGCGTGGAGAGGGGAGGCCGGTATGCATGGGCGACTGCTGGTCTCCCATAAACAACCATGCCCAGACTTGTGACTAGGAGGGTAACTTTCTAGGTGCAATCCCATGGTCAGTGTCGTGACCGAAGGGGGTCAAAACAAAAAGTATATATATATATATATATGTATATACATATGTATATAATGCAGCTAAACGAGGGAAAATTTTGGAAGAAAGTTAAAACAGCCATACCCTCTTCCTTCACGGGATCACTCACAGCATCTAATAATATCAGAGACCTAGGAATGATTGTTGACAACAATCTCAGCTATGATGCCCACAACAACAATAAGGTTGTTATAGCTTGAATGGGGCTTCTTCGTTTGATCTACCCCCAAACACACAAAACATTTAGAAAACTGAATCCACCAGAAGTCATTCACTAAAAGAATTAAGGGCATGACTGATCTCGATTACTGGGACCGCCTTAAAATATTGAAAATCTGTTCTCTATAGCGTCGCCTTGAGCGATATATCATGTGCACGATGTGGAGAATATGCCACCAGTATTGCCTAAATTGCTTCAACATTTGCTTCAAAATTCATCCAAGGCTAGGACCACGAGTCATACTTAGGTTCACAACAGATAAATACATGGCAACACAATTTCTTTTCTACAGGCCCTGCCCTACTTAACATTGTCTCGAAACAAATCAAACGAAGTAAATGATCCCACTACTTGAAAACGGAATCCGGACAAATTTCTTCAATGAATACCAGATAAGCACCTTATAACTGGATTCAACTCACTCAACAAGAAATCCCTACTTGAATGGTCCATGATACCACAAAACTTGACTTTAAAAGTATTTAGCTAATCCTATGAGGTGGTGGTATTTTGTTAGTCATGGCCTGGACTATGTTTTGGTCGAAACATATCTAAATTATCTATATATCTTGCTATGTGTTTCAATCAATAAATTTATGTCACATTTTGTATATACTTAGATCTCATTTTTTAAAATTCTATTCTGTTTACATATGCTTTATTGGTAATTTTTAAATTTATTCATATATGATTCACAAATACATTGGTATATTCGTTCCGTTTGGTAAGGAATATATGCTAATTCTTTTGCTAACATGTTGTTTGTCATCATTATTCATTCTGTTAACCACCATATTTTAATGAAATAATTCAATATATTTTCTTAACTTTATAATTAGATTTCCTCAATATCTCAAATTTTATTTGATCTATTCGTGCATTGTTTCGTTGCCTTGTCGATGATTCTTTGATACCTCTATCACTCCCAAGGCTCTTTAGTTTCTCCTGGTTGTTGTGTTTCAAATGGTGCGTGTTTTTCCAAAACACTCTTACCTAAGTTTTGTTGTTTGGGATTTTCTGCACATTTTTCCCTCTTTGTGTAGTTTGCATTGTAATATAACAAACGGTTAAAAACTACAAATCACAAGAGCAAATGAAAAATAAACTAAACTTCTTTATATTAACTGAACAATCTATGAGATTATATTAGTACTTTTACAACAAAGACTATTCTACATGTATAAGATAATTTAACCATGCAGATGTTATCCCGATTTCTTTTTCAAATTAGGTCCAATAGTCACCGGCCGGAGCTTTATATAAAACTATTCTGATATCTAAATCACATTCTGCAAGGAGTTATTAAAGAAACTTATTGTATAAGTAGGTGCGCTGAATTTTTGAAATATCAGTGCGTTCGACAAGAAAAAACATCTTTCTTCTCCTTATCAGTAATTTAATGTTTATCTTCAAATTTTATCATGAATAATACGATTGGTGATGAGAAGCATGATATTCTCGCATCAGACTAATTATTTTTAGATGTAGCAGGAATTAGCAACGTGATAAAAAGTGTAACAAAACATATACGAATTCGACATCAATTCTCAATAGAATAAAAATATTTCATAAATAATGGAAATAAACAATCAAATAGAGATTGATATATATTGCATAAGGGAATACAATTGTTCATCTACTCTGTACTAATTATCGCTTGAAAAGCAACAGAACAAATATTTCATTTCATTTCATTTAGTCGAATCAAAACACACAATGGGCTCGGATGTAAATACACTTGATATGTTACTTGAATAAATTAATGATTCACAAATCAACAGATATTATTTCCCTATATTAAAGACGATGTACAACGACAAATGAAAGTTGATGCTTGAATATTAATACATGCAAAGCGAAATAATTTGTCTCTATTGAAAATATTAACTGATACAGCTATTTACAAGGCTACGGGTAGAAAGGCGTGTTTATGTCCTTTTACAAAATGCACCGATACTGAAAAGAGTCACAGAATTTAATAGTGTTACAAAAGCATCGTTGATAGAAAGCAAACAGCTCTAGATATCCTTAAAGGAAAGGGAATTTTCGAAATAATGAAATACATGCACAAAAGAATCAACACTTAGAAGACGTTACTTGTTCTATTGTGTTTTAAACTGCCCGAAGTATTAGGATTCCAATTGAAAAAGCAAATGGTTTCCTTTTAAGGATACTGTTTGTAGTATTCCTGGAAATGAAATTGGCGTATATTGTGTACAAAAAAATTGTACAGGAATAAATGGAATGGCTGAAGGAAAAAGACAATTTTAATAGCAACTTGTAATTCAAAGCTACTGATAACTCATAGTAATAAGCATATGTCGATCTCGAGATACCATGGATCTGCCCCCGAAGAAATCGTGTCAGCTGCTGATTGTAGTGCAGCGTCGGTTGTGGCTACACAGGCCCATACGGGAGTGGCAGTCACGCATACAACGACTGCATTCGAAGGAGCTCTCTGTTGCTGCTGCTGATTTTTCCTTACGTCGAATGAGCTTTATCTGGTGGCGAGTTCCTTGTTCTTATTCCACTCTCTTCATTCCCTTTCGCAGTATTGGTTTCCAGTGTGGGCAATCATTTCCAACATCTTCTCATCTCAGGGCGTTCAGATAAAGCGACTTCATACCCCTCCTGCGGTCGTCTTTGAAATGAAGATGAGGTTCTCCTCGAGTTCTTGCTCGGTGATTAATTCCCTCTACAGGAGGGCTTTTGGAATCCTTCCGTCATGCATGCGATGAACATGACCAAGCCGGCACAAACGACGCTGCTGGAGCAAGATGTGTATGCTGAATATCTTGGTGCGGTTGAAGAATTCGGTGTTGGCGATGTGGTCGTTCCACTTGATGTTCAAAATATGTTGCAAATTCCGTAGGTGAAAGACGTTGAGACGCCCCTCCTGTCTAGATCAGAGCTTCGACCTCTCATTGCCGTAATGTAGAATACTTAGGGACGCACGCCTTATAGATAACTATTTTGGTGCTTGCAGCCAGTTACCCACCCCGACTCTCTTTCTGACCATGGAAAACGTAGGAGATGCTTGTCCGATTTGCCTGTTAATCTCAAGGTTCATGAAGAGTTCATCAGTGATCGTAGAGCCGAGATAAGTGAATTGATGGAATATCCTCCAGCTTGCAGGTGTTGGTGATGATAGTGGGGATGTGCGTGACACTTTGACCCATGACTTGAGTCTTTTTCAGACTGATAGTCAGGCTGAATTTCTGACAGGCTTTTGAAACTTTGAACACGAGGAGCTGCAGTTGTTCTTCAGAGTGCACTGTCTGTGCTGCATCGCCTGCGAACAGCATTTCTCTGACGAGTTTGGATGGTATCCCAACAGGGATCATCAGATCCGCAAGGAGAGTTACACTTAGCCAATTGCTGAGGCTACTGTATCAGTGGTTGGACGAAGGAGCCGTACCGCAAGACACGAGAGACTACTACAGCAGTGACACCCTATATGAGAACAAAGGAAACAAAATCGACTGCAATAACTACCCACGTATCCTGCTGTTAACCATCGTTGGGAAAGTCTTTGCCAGCGTGACCCCAGATTAGCTACAGAAAATCGCTGAGGGGTATACCCCGAATCTCAGTGACATGATCTTTCTCTAGTTGCTATAGGAAAAGTGGCGAGAACTAAGACAATCCCGTCTTTATCACCTTCATCGACCTCATAAAGATTAGCTATCCTCCAAGACTAGCTGTCCTACAAGACTCCCCAGGATTTTTCATTCATTTCACACGGATGTCTCTTTTGCGGAGGCATTCAACGCACGTAGTGGCGTGAAACAGAGTTGTGTCTTGTCCCCAAACCTATTTCGCATATTCTTTGCCGTCACGCTGAAACATGCATTTGGGACATCTTCTTCTTCTTCTTCTTCTTCTTCTTCTTCTTCTTCTTCTTCTTCTTCTTCTTCTTCTTCTTCTTCTTTTTCTTCTTCTTTTTCTTCTTCTTCTTCTTCTTCTTTTTCTTCTTCTTTTTCTTCTTCTTCTTCTTCTCTTCTTTTTCTTCCTCTTCTTCTTCTTCTTCTTCTTTTTCTTCTTCTTCTTCTTCTTCTTCTTCTTCTTCTTCTTCTTCTTCTTCTTCTAGCATTCACCCGGGCTGGCTTCATTCATCCTCAACGCTGCATCTCTCACAAACGCCGACTAGGCCTGGCGATTTGAGGCTAACGACCTCGTGATCTCCATCCAATCCTTATTCCAGCAGCGAACGCTGTCGATATGGGGGCCTAGGTTGGGTTCCAGATCAGCCTTGACTGTCATCAGCCAGGTTTTTCATTGTCCAACACGTCGCTTTCGCCAACCCTGAAGGGGAGCTGGAGCAATTGCTTCGTAGATGAATTTCCCTGGTTGACGACGGAGGGCATGACCCAACCAACGCAGACGCCTCGTTAGGATGACTTGTCGGAGGGAGGTAATTCTGCACTGGTGTCGCATCGAATTGTTGGAGACAAAGTGATGCCATCGGACACGAAGGATGCGGCGTAGACAGAGGTAATTGAAGGATTCTAGTCGCTTAATATCTTCCACCCTCATTGGCCATGACTCGCTGCCGTAAAGGAGAATCGTTCCCACTAGTGCTTGGTAGATCCGTACTTTGGTGTTAAGTCGGATCTCAGATATTGACCAGAGTCGTGCACTGAGTCGGTTGAAGGCTTGGAGAGCGAGGTCGATTCGTGTTTTAATGTCAGCCTCACCTTGACCTGTACCTGTGATGATGGCGCCAAGGTATTTGAAACTCTCAACCTCTTCAAGAATATCACCATTGAGAACAATGGGTGTTTTGTCTGGTGGGGCAAAGCCAGCTGTGAGGATTTTGGTCTTCGGGGCATTGACTTTCATACCAATCTGCGATGCAACACGCTGGAGCTCATTGATAGCAAACTGGACGTCAGCAAATGTTTCACCAAGTATCGCAATGTCATCTGCGTAGTCTAGATCCTTGACGAAAAAGTTGTGACCAACAGTGATACCGGAGAACTCCCTTAATGCATTTGTGGTGATCCAGTCGATGGCGTAATTGAAAAGTGTTGGCGAAAGAACACATCCCTGCCGAACGCCAGACCGTATTTCGAAGTATTCCGACAATTCACCATACACGCGTACGCGGGATCTCGTTGAGCGGTAATAAGCTTTGATAAAATTGAGAAGTTTAGGTGGGATACCATCTGCCTGCATGGTACAACCTATTGCATGGTCGGGCCGTCGGCGACTAAACCGGCAACCCCACCAAGCTTGCTTGGTAAGGAGGGTGTTTATTAGACACCCTGCGGGATGAAAAGCAAAACCCGACAAAGGGCGGGAGAACTCTTGAGAGTCAACGGCCATCCAATAAATGTGTAATTATATATCACCTCATCGTGGTAAGGGGGTGAAACGGGAGTGTCAGAGATATGCCGTCGGAGACTTCGGATTCTTACAGGGCCACCCAAGGCGGATTGTTCTGGCACCCAGCGGTATCAGGGCAGCACCAGGCTAACGGGGCTCTGGTGAACAGAAGCGTCTGATCCGGCAACCGGCGGCTTCAACCTGTCCTGTCCCTGCGTCTGTTGAAAATCTACGGCAAACAAGTCGTTCTCCCAACAGGGATATACTTGCGGCTGGGGACTGCTAGCGAACTTCCTATTCCCAAGATCCTTCAAAGTTTGGGACATCAGCTGATGGTGTCTACTCCCACACCAGATCAAGCGGCACACTGTTTAGTCTGTCGAAGCTGAAAGCAAAATCCAATGTGCACCAGGTACTGGCAACTGCTTCTTGGCACAAATACAGATGCTTCAGAAGAACGCGAAGGAAATTTGCAAAACTTGCATTATACTAGGGTGCATAGGATGCCAATAGACAAGTTATAGAGTAGGGAACAAATATCTTGGTTATTATGAATTTAAATATTAAAACTTCATCAATGCATTCATATGTAATAAATGATTGCTACCAACTATTTTGAGTTATGAAGTGTGCTGTTTTATTTTCCGTGAGTAGTTTGTCTATTTCGGTTTGGTGCACTTTTCCCTCTCGCAGAATATATCGCCGGACATTTGCAAGACCATTCTCCGAGATATTTGCCATTCTATCAGTATTCGTTCTTCTCTATATTTGATGTTTCTTTTCTTACCCCTGTGTTTTCCGGGTATAGTTTGCAGTGTAAAATGCATATAGCACTACGATGCACTTCTCAACTGTCTCCCGTTCTGCTTAGGTTTTGTTTTTCGCTATATTGTTCTCCTATCTCGAGTGCCTCCAACTCACAGATAAAATTTCGCCTTTATTTCTTTTTGAAGTTTTATCACCGAGCATATATGATTTTTTGTCATATTTAGAATGAGACGTGTTACATATTATATTCAATTTTCTTATTATTTATCTCGTTTAATTTGTTTAAACTTTGTGTGTTCTTCGTTGTCTGCATATATACGAAATGTACCAGTGGATGTGTGAATCGAATAAACATTACATTTATGTGTCTTTGTGTAGAAATGAGACTGCATATACACTTATAATTATTAGTACAGTTTTTTCTCGCGTATTGCTTAAATTCTATTGCTTAAATTGATAAGGCGAAAGGCATCTGCGCGTCTTGTTTACATGTTAACAAACTTGTCTTTCTGTGACGTCGTGCCTAACAGCAACTATATTTTAAATATGAGAGAAATATTGAAAGGTTTCTTAAATCTTGTTTACCGATGATCATAGATTTAATCCAAATTGGCACGGAGCTTGCTTGTATTGTACAAGTTCGTCACGTTACTATTATTATTATTATTATTATTATTATTATTATTATTATTATTCCGGTTGTTGTTGTTGTTGCCGCTGTTGTTGTTATTATTATTATTCCGGTTGTTGTTGTTATCGCTGTTCTTGTTATTATTATTATTATTATTATTATTATTATTATATTATTATTATTATTATTATATTATTATTATTATATGTTTGACTTTTGCTTTATATTTGTACAAGTTGGCTCCAAGTCTCACCCAGAGGCCTCAAGAGACAACAGGTTGGAAGTTCACGTTGTTGTTATGCCTAGTGTGCCATATATTTGGTTGTTTTTTGTGTTGTACTAGTGGATGTTTCAAAAAAATGTTTGTTTTAAACCTTGATATTACATAGAAAGTATTTTGCGTAGGATATGAGCAGTTCCCATGAGCACTATCTTTTGAATTTCTGCCAGTTTTGGGTTTCCTGGTATCTGAGTTAGGTAGCAATCAGCCCCTTTTGCTATCATTCCCTGGGCACTTATGACAACAGGTATTGTTTTAGTCTTCAGGTTCCACATTTTGCTGATTTCTATTTCAAGATCTTTATATTTGCTCAGTTTTTGGTAGGTCTTGACAGATACGTTTATATCGATTGGGACAGTCATATCAATGAGGAGGAATGTTGTTTGTTTGAAGTCTTTCAATATGATGCCTGGCCTATTTGCATCTATCTTTCTGTCAGTTTGAATGGTAAAGTTCCAGAGGAGTGACATGTGGTCATTTTCAAGCACTGGGGGGTGGTTGTTCCCACCAGTTTTTTCATGGGGCAAATCCAGGTTTTTGCAGATTACCCAGTGAATATATTGTGCAGCTCTATCATTGCTTTTGAGATACTCTGTAGGCGCTAGAAGACTGCACTTGGATACCACATGATCAATGGTTTCATTTTGTTGCTGACATACAGGACATGTTGGGCTACTGCCGATCTTTAATATGTTGGCCTGGTAGTTTCTTGTTGGTAGGCATTGATCTTGAGCTGCTATGATAAATCCATCTGTTTCAGATTTTAAGCCAGAGGCTATTAGCCATTGATGGGTCAGGGCTTTGTCAATATCTGCATTATTCGCTCTCTTTGGGTATTTGACATAGGGAGGTTTTCTTGCCATTTATCATTCAGAATATCTAAGGCCGCAGATTTAGCACGGATTTTCATGCGCTTAGCTTTTTCTGTGCCTGTTTCTTGTATGTCTATCTCTAATTCCGAAATTTGTTGTATTCGGAATTCACTTAGATATTCCTTTGCCTGTTTTGTTACTGAGTATGATGCTTTCTTGTTTTCATGTTTTGAGAAAAGTTTTAACATCCAGTCCTCAGAGTTTTTCAGGTAGGTGTCTAGGCCAATTGTAGCAATCTTCATTGTTATTGCCAGTTGTAAAAGTCCACGGCCTCCCTCTTTTCTTGGCAGATAAACTCGTTCTGTATCTGCCTTAGGGTGGTGCATTCTATGCACTGTCAACAGTTTTCGTATTTTTCTGTCAAGATAACATATTTCAGTAATTGACCAGTTAACGATATTGAAACTGTAAGTCACGACTGGTATGGCTAATGCATTGATCGCTTCGATCTTGTTTCTCGCATTCAGCTCTGTCTTGAGTATTGCTCTTACTCTGCGATAACATTCTCTCCTGATCCTTTCCTTCATCTCTGAATGCCTTATTCCGTCTCCTTCAATTATCCCTAGATACTTGTAGTTCTCTGCTGGGTCTAATTCTTTTATGACATTCTGCTGGTCAAGGTTAACGTTAGATGTTTCTGTCATTTTTTCTTTGGTAAAAGAAGCATTTGCACATTTATCGAGGCCAAATTGCATTCTGATGTCCTCACTGAATTGTTTGACAATCGTTAGTAAGCCCTTGAATTGTTGGTCATTTTTTGCAAAGAGCTTTAAATCATCCATGTAAATGAGATGATTTATATTTTTATCAAACATTTTATATCGGTACTACGCATCATTGAGCAGTTTTGAGAGAGCTATTAAGGCTAAACAGAAGAGGAATGGTGATAGTGAGTCACCCTGGAAAATGCCACACGAAATTTGTACATCACCAGCATTTAGAGATTCATTGTCACTGTTCAAAGTTAGTGGGGTTCTCCATGATCTCATACTTACAGACAAAAAGTTTCGCAGAGTAGGTGTTATCTTATACATTTCTAGGCATTTCTTCTTCTTATAATAATAATAATAATAATAATAATAATAATAATAATTATTATTATTATTATTATTATTATTATTATTATTATTATTATTATTGTTGTTGTTGTTGTTGTTGAGTGAGAGAGCAGTGCGTGCCATCAAAGTTACACTGGGGTAAAATATACGCAGCCCAGTATACCCATCAAACAACCCGTTTGATAAGGGTACACCAGGCACATGCATCACAACCATATGTGCGCTACATGATGATCTCATATCAAGACAAACAGCACATGACCTTGCATGTGGGGCACAGGTAGAATTTTTCTTCTGGTCGAGTAGCCCATCCCGCTCAAAAGGTCCCTGAATAAGGGTTGTTTAAGGATGTTGAATGAAACACCCATGTTTCCAGAGTTGAATTACTCAAACTCCAAAAATTCCCTCTCAACACATGGCTATGATGCTCCACCACTACTTCTGCTCATGATCAGAGATGCACATAGCATCAGACACTAAGGGGCATGCTCAACAGGTTAAGGTCAAACAACTGACAAGCAACTCTGCGGTATTGAGCAGAATGTTTGCTGTAGCCCATCATTTATACCAAGACAAAACAGTATACATGATAACACTTCCAATCAGTTAAGATGAAGAGCCATGAGAGCCATTATTATTATTATTATTATTATTATTATTATTATTATTATTATATTATTATTATTATTATTATTATTATTATTTTTATTATTATTATTATTATGAAACAGTCAGGTTTTCAGGGGGGACAATTTTGGGTAATCCCCAATGAACTCCTGTCTACGCATTGCTACGATATTTAGAAATTCATGAGAGAGAATATATATATTAGTGAGTAAAATAGTGGAATATATATATCTTAAAAATCGTAATAAAAATAGGTATATAATATTAGTAATATTTTATTAATATATATATTAAAGTACAGCTATAATTATTAAAAAAGTTTTAAAATGTGTAAAAGTACTTACGGTCGTTTCCTGAATACATTTCCTCTTAAAATGAACTCTAAATTGATAAGCATCGTTGGAAAGCATATCCACTCATCAGAGAATCGTGTCGAAAGGATACATTTCTGTGGAGGAAATCGAATGAAGAATCTGCTCTTTAAATTGAATGAGGAAAATGTTTAAAATATTATTGGCATTCCTATACATTAGTTGGTATACAGCAAAATCTCTAAAAATTTAGAATACAACCATGGTAAAAATGCGCGGTGAAAATCAGTGATGGCTGTAAAAAGATAGAATTCCTATGATCCATTTCTTCTTCCGTGTGTAATCCATAAATGCGAGATAATAAAAGGGATTATTTCTTGCTTTTAGTATTATTGAGATAAAACCAGAAGATACCATTATTAATTTATATTTTATGCAAAGTTAGATAGATCTGGTTGTGTATTGATTTGATATAGATTAAATTAATGTATTATATTTAAAGTCGATTAGCTATATTTTAAAAGTGTATAGTTTCAAGTGGATAAATTCTAAGTATTTATTTAATGGATAA
The DNA here is from genome assembly GCF_006345805.1 of Octopus sinensis. NCBI lineage: Eukaryota > Metazoa > Mollusca > Cephalopoda > Octopoda > Octopodidae > Octopus > Octopus sinensis. The sequence continues at coordinate 119,591,516 of NC_042997.1, read as the reverse complement.
ACTAAGTCTTGTGAATATATGTGCGTGATTCTAAATAATTTAATTTTAAGAATTTTTTTTTACTATTTTATATACAATAATCTTGATATTTTATTATGATAGTACAATATAAAATACAAAATATTAATTTGAAGTTTTTCCTAATGATCTCTTACAGTGTTTAAAAGTTATATAAAACCTATGTCTACACGTGGATTGACAGTTAATTAAATTATTTTGCTGATATGATAATATATGTATAGCGGTTCTTTAGGTCATGGACGACAAATAGAAGATTAATGGGTATATGGTGTAGCGTAGTCGATAATTGAGAAGGATAATTTATAGTTTACATCTTTTCAGAGAGTTTATGTATATATGCAGCCAATGAGGTAGTGTTGTTCTTTATATTCGATTTAAATGAACGTATATGGGCTAAATATTTTTCTTTAAAGCTAATGGAGATCATCCCTATATATATCTTACAATGTGAGTTAGCAGCTTTAGTAACAGTACATTTATATATAAGGTTGAACTTTCTACATTTCCCTTCTAAAGGACATGACTTATTTTTACATGTGCAATATCTAGTTATATGCTTTTGTTCAGTGGTATTAGCTTTTATGACATTAGGATTATTTATTATGGTGTGTAGTGTTATAGTTGAATTTGATGTATAATCATTTATAAGAGAGCTAGGTAAATTCACTGTTTGCGTATTACTATTGATATTAGATTGTGGTATTGGATTATCTAGAGTCCTATCATGTCTAGTGGTTTGCAATATGTAATTATTGGAAGTTTGTTGAGAACCAGTTAATGTTATAGTATTTCTGTGTATTCCCATAACGCTATCTCTTGAACTAGTGTTATATTGAGTATAATTCGGGGCTCTAGAACTATTGTGTATGTTATTACTAGTATTACTCTTGTTAGTATTATTTATTAAACTACATTTATTAACTTTTCGAGCTGAGGATGACTGATCCTATGATCGGCAATGTGTAAAAGGAAATTTTTATTACTTTGGTTTTACTTGTTTCAGTCATTTGAGAGCGGTCATGCTGGAGCACCGTGTTTAGTCGAGCAAATCAACCACAGGACTAATTCTTTGTAAGCCTAGTTCTTATTCTATCGGAGTCTTTTGAAGAACAGCTAAGTTACATAGATGTAAACACACCACCATCGGTTGTCAAGCGACGTTGTGGGTACAAACACAGACACACAAACACACACAGACACACCTATATATACATATGCATATATACGACGGGCTTCTTTTCAGTTTCCGCCTACCAAATCCACTCAAAATGCTTTGGTAGGCCCGAGACACTTGCCCAAATTGCCACGCAGTGCAACTGAACCCGGAACCATGTTGTTGGTAAGCAAGCTACTTACCACACAGCCACTCCTGCCCCTATTGTTGATCTATCGAATATATTTGATACACATGATTATTAGGAACACTATTTTTCACGATGATTAGAAATTTTTTTGCGATTCTTTTTTCTTTACATAGATGTTATGGGTATTTCGAGGGGGCGTGATTCGTATTTTTAGCAAATTTTCCAAAATGCCAGTTTTATAAAAGCCAAAACATTCCAATTTGTTACGTGGCAAGTCGAACCCTTTTCCGGAACTCAATTTTAATAACTAGTCGGATTAAATTTAAGCGTCTGAAACAATTATGAAATTATACAATTATGCCTGATATTATGAATATTCACAAATTCCATTCGATTTATGCAAAGTTGACTCATATGAAATACAGCTATAATCATTTAGAACATTAGTTCATTATTAGCTTTCAATGATCCGTTATTTGGGAAAGAGATATATTTATGAGGTAATTCGAAAATGCTTAAAACTGAGGTGTCAGATTTGTTTATTGTATTGATTTCATTTGATTTGTCGCACAGACAATTTTTGTATGAATTATCTTTATTTAATCAAATGGACACCAATAAATACAAAGAATGCCCAATGGCAAAGCTACGACACGATAAAAAGGCAACTAATAGCGTCACTGCCAGCATTTGAGCAGAACTAAAAAAATATGCTTCTAATGGATTTAGTCTGATGTGGCATATTTTATTATTTGTCATTTGTCAGACAAGCGGCGATTCTTAAAATCATTATAGCAATTGAAATAATTTGGTAATTAGTGCTAGATTAGCCGAAATCTCCAGGCAACAATATATTGAGAAGTGTTGCATTAATGCATATATAAAGGTTTCAGTGGGACTACGACTGAGAGAGAAAATAGGAGAGACATGTGTTTAGCGTGAGCAGGATAAATGAGAAAGCTTGCAGCTAGATTGGCGATGGTGACAATATTGTAAAAGTGATAGAACGGGTGAAATATAAAATATTTTCGTTTGTGTTTTATAGAGTCGTGTTTCTTGGTGAATAGATATATTACAAACAGCTGAAATATTCAGTATTCTATATTTTAAGTGTAAGAAGATGCACCGTACAATGTTCGGGTGAAATACCGTATCATAATCACTTCATATTCATAAACAAACAGCTGTTCTGAGAATTTCATTGTAAATCATAAATGTAGCGATACGTAGCCCGGAATACGTGTATGTGGGACGGAATTGCCTGTTAATATGTTACTTTACCAAAGCGGCGAGCTGGCAGAAGCGTTAGCGCGCCGGGCGAAATGCTTAGCGGTATTTTGTCTGCCGTTACTTAGTGAGTTTAAATTCCGCCGAGGTCGACTTTGCCTTTCATCGTTTCGGGGTCGATAAATTAAGTACCAGCTACGCACTGGGGTCGATGTAATCGACTTAATACCTATGTCCGTCCTTGTTTGTCCCCTCCATGTTTAGCCCTTTGTGGGTAATAAAGAAATAGGTATTTCGTCTGTCGCTATGTTCTGAGTTCAAATTCCGCCGAGGTTGACTTTGCTTTTCATCCTTTCGGGGTCGATTATATAAGTACCAGTTACGCACTAGGGTCGATATAATCGACTTAATCCGTTTGTCTGTCCTTGATTGTCCCATCTGTGTGTATCCCCTTGTGGGCTGTAAAGAAATAGTTATTTCGTCTGCCGTTACGTTCTAAGTTCAAATTCTGCAGAGGTCGACTTTGTATTGTCTGCCTTTCGGGGTCAATAAATTTTCGTACCAGTTGCTTACTGGGGCCGATCTAATCGACAGGCCCCTTCCCCCCAAATTCCATGCCTTGTGCCTAGATTAGAAATTAATATGCTACTTTAATTTATCACTCCCTGTTTGATAGTTCTAGCAGCTCACATTCATTACATATTGGATCGATTTGGATTGAAGACTAATCCATAACAAATGCTAAGTTCTCAGTATTTTCAAATTGTTTCGTATTGATTCAGGTCGTAGAATATCAGAGGAATTGCAATTACAGCTGCCACGATTTAATTACATATTTTATATTCCAAATTAGAATTGCCTCGGGATAAATTTATCATTTCAGATTCCAAAGCCGTTCAAATGAATAGCGATAATGGGGTATGTATTCATGTGAGCAATTTAAGTTTCTTCCATACCAACATATTACGATTATAATTACTCATAGAGTATTTCTGCTAACATGTATCCATAAGATTATTGAATGAACACATATACGTATATATATATATATATAATATATATATATATATAATATTTTGTATATTATATTAATTCTTTTTATTTTTATGTTTTAGTTTATGTTATTCACGGTTTGATTTGCCTTATAGTGGTTTTTACCTCTAATTTAATTTATATATATATATATATATATATATATATATATATATATATATATATTACGGAGATGCACTTGCATGGCAAGTGACCTGATCTGAGATCTGAGATCCTGTGCGGGAACGAAATTAATTGCAGCGTGGAAGGTGTTTATAGGCCATTTAAGAAACACACAAAAACCCTTAGATTCACTTCAATATTTAAATGATGCGGCACGGAATTTTGTCAGTGGAGAGGGCGCGCTCTAAAGGCGATGAAAATATTTTGACAAGTTAAATTTAAGTGCTGAAGTGAATCTAAGGGTTTTTGTGTGTTTCTTAAATGGCTTATAAACACCTTGTATATATATGTAAATATATATATATATAATATATTATATATATAATATATATATATATATATATATAATATATATATATATATATATATATATATAATATATATATATTTGAAATTTATAGAAAAACAAAAGACAAAGACCGGTCGGGAAATAAATGTCCTTTACGTTTTGATCGTATGCTCTTCAAAAGAACAAATAAGAGAAAATATACAAAAAGAGTATAAAAAAAACTTGTAGATTTCAATGGTGCTGACTCTACTTTCACAGATTTCACTGGATTTTCTACTATACTTTAATTCGTTGAGTAATTTTATAAATGTTAGAAACCTAATATTTCTTTTGCTATATTTGAAAGGAACGTCACCTCAACTTAAGAAATTTATCAAAACGTTTTACTGAAATCATGCAACATTTTAGGTGGGGGTTCATAACGCCTTCTCGAGATTTTACCAAACTTCATTTGCTAACTCAATGCAATGCAGGAATAATATATCTACAATTTCAGCGTTCTAATTGAAGTAGTTTCGGAGTTATGGACTCTTAAAACTATAATCACTAAGTGACACTAGATTGACACTTCAGTATTTTCGCTGCTTACGCCCTTGTAAATGCAAGAGGGATGTGGAATAAAAGAGTATTTATACATTTTAAAGATTACTTAATTATAATTGCTCTAAACAAAGGTTCAAAACAAGACAATTTTAAGACAGGGGCCACGAAAAGCATTCGATAATTTGGAAAATGAAAAACCAATACACATTTTTAACTTTATAGGTTTAATACCAATTTTCGATAACTATAAGAAAAAGGGTGCTGAATGTTAGCAAATTTTTAAGCAGAGTAAAAAAAATTATGTTTTGTTAGATAAAATAAATTGAAGCTGAAGTTTCTCATTCTTTTTACAAACATCATAAAGATCTTGATTGTCCGTTCTGTACATTATTTTTTCTGGGAATTTCCAGCTTCGTTCTCGACTACATAGGTTTTTTTACAGATTTCAATGCTTTTTTATGAACTTGCAGGCAACCACATAACTTCTGATAATTATTTTCATTGAACATTTGGCCAGTAAGCCAAAAATCTGCCCAGCTATAAGAGACGAATCGACAAACATTTTCATATTTCTCTATTGCCCACAGAAGGCTAAACAAAGAGAGGATAAACAAGGACTGACAAAGGGATTAAGTCGATTGCATCGACCCCAGTGCGTAACTGGTACTTATTTAATCGACCCCAAAAGGATGAAAAGCAAAGTCAACCACGGCAGAGTTTGAAGTCAGAAGGTAACGGCAGACGAAATGCCGCTAAACCGCAAAGCATACAAATATTCCTACTCTGTCAAATATACATTGACTTAGTCTCATGCACACGCACTCGCATACACAAACACACACGTGCACGCGCTCACACACACATACACATTATTCGGAAGAATATTTAGAATGTGTGTGTCTATGTGTGTGTATACGTATGTGTGCTTGTGCATCAAGGCAGCAAACCTTCTATTCTGAAAAGCAGTTAATATAGTCAAAGTTTTTAGCGTCCAGAATTAACAAGGAGACAAAGAGGATATTTTTGAAAGTAGGGCCTAAGGGGTAACAACTTCAAAATTCTATAACTCTTAAACTACTTAAACTTGAAAGCTGAAATTTGAGATATACTGCTTCTGCATTGCATTAAGATGGCGCAGGAAGTTTGGTAAAATCTTCAGTAGGTATTATGAACCTAGAATTTTGCCTGATTTGGGTGAAAAGTGGTGTTAGATTTCTTCAGTTGCGTGGGGTGACGTTTCTTGAAAAAAAACCTTAAACTAAATGTTATTATACTTCTTTGTATGAACTTGTTCATCGAGCTCTGATAAAGGAAATTGTTTACTTATATAGAACTTTAAAAATCCATAACCCTAACACGCATACATGTATCTAGGCACACCACAGAAGCATTCAAATATTCTTACACATGCACTCGCGCTTACATACACAAACACATTCTTTGTGTGCGTGTATATGTGTGTGTATGTATGTCTGAACATGTGTATGCGTGCGTCTGAGCACGTATATGTGTAACTCACGATCAGGTGAGTTTCTGAATATAAATATCATTGCGGTGCTACCTTTACCCCTGCTACACTTCATCTTACATCTTCATCCATATTCACACAAACACACAAACAAACACACACATGCACACATTCACACACACTCACACACACACATACACTCCATCATATATATATATATATTTGTGCGTGTATGCGCAGCTGTATGCTTATGTGTATACTCTTAATACATACATATATATATATATATATATATATATATATATATATATATATATATATTATATATATATATATGTATATTTAAGTAGATGAATGAATTATCTTATTACGGATAATTCGAAAGATAACCGATACCTGGGTAGCACACTCACAACAGGAAGAACACGGTTGAAGTTACGACCATAGGGCATATACTCCGTGCCTTAGTGCGGAAATTTGAAGTTTAATTTAAATATATATATATATAAACAAATAAGCTCTTAAGACCAGTTCCCTCTGCGTATGCGAATATGCCTACATATTATATATATATATATATATATATAATATATATATATATATATATATATATATATGTGTGTGTGTGTTAATACATACATACATACATAATCTTATCCTGTGTGCCTGTGTACGTTCGTGTGTTTATGTGAATTAACACATAGACACATGCATACGTGTTCTTATCCATGTGTGCCAGTGTACGTTTGTGTGGTTCTATGTATTAATACATGCACACACACACACACACACACTCACATATATATATATATATATATATATATATGTTCTTATCCCTGTGCGCCTGTGCACGTTCGTGTGGTTCTGTGTACTAATACATACACACATATATACATGTTCTTATATATATGTACCTGTGTACGTTCGTGTGGGTGTTGGCGGCATATTTTCCATTTGCTTACACTTCTTTTATATACTAAACCGCTTAAAATTCAAACTTGCTTATACAAATTTGAATGTGTTTTTAAGGAAATCATTGTTAAAATAATTAGAAATATATTGACATATTGCGAAAATCATTTTATAGCATTGCGCATAATACTTTACTCTTTTCTTTCTGGTATGTTTTTCTCTATTTTTTATCGGTTTATATTTATTGTGTTGTTCATTTAAGCACTAAACGTTCGGCACATTTTATTCAAATTAAAGTTTTAAAATGCCGCTAGGATCTAACTGTTTCACGTGCATTTTTTTGCATACAAACAAATACAATGCATTTAAAACGCGATTTACTATTAAAACAAAAGTTACGTCTCTGACTTGCAACACATAAAATAATACACACACACAAAATTTTTATTTCAGGCAGACCAACATTAATTAATATTCTAAGAGTTTACCTATTATAATATACTTAAATGTTGTGTTTTCTTTCCCTTCCAGTCTACCAATACAAAAATCGTATCAACTAGATGGAAAAATTGCCTTAAGGAAATTCCATTACAATGCTATAGAATAATTCGATATTTTGTATTTCTTACTGAGAACGTGCGAACCATTTTAATATTTTCTGAAGCCGTTAGCTATAGATTTGTTTATTTTTATTCATCCGGTCACACTCTGAAAATTATACTGTCCACCAATTCATTTTCTTGTTTATTTTTAGCTATAATCTATTTCGTAGATGAAAGTCGCCACCAAGATATTCACTTATTTGAGATCTCGTGTACATTGTCTTCATTTGATGACAGGGCTCAAAGAAATGTAATATCTAATCTCTAGGAAACGATTGGCTTTGCTTCACGATTAGTGTGCAGCTCAACCTGTTGTAGACAAACATACGTTTCTCTCCGTTAGCTTCAGAAGTAATTATATCACTAACACTGTGGAGTCAGCGAAAACAACGACTTTTCATTCGGATATAATTACATTCTAAGCGATAAAATCAATTAATTCCCTCCAATCCTTTCCGTTAGCATCAGGCGGACATTCTAGATTAACCTTTTGTTTATGATGTAATGCGATAACTTTTGATATGGAAAGTCCATTAATCCTTCCATGTATGTTAACGATAAGCACTATATACGACGCAGTATTCGCCAAATTAAGGATTATAATGATTGCTTAATAGATGGTATTTCATTCGAATCATAAATAGTTGTTAGCTTAATGATAAATAACTATTATTTCAGCAAATAACTCAAACTACCACTCATTATGCAAATACATAAATGTGTGTGTGTGTTTATGTATGTGTGTATATTTGTATGTGTGATTGTTTAGATATTGTGTATACATACAGAAGTGTGAAGGCATATACGTAAGCGAGTATTATGCATTATATAGGTATTTGTGTATACATATACAGAAAATATGACGTTTAAATTTTGCTAAGAGAATATATATATATATATATATATATATGTATGTATATTTGTATGTATGTATATATTATTTGAGAAACACAATTTAGGGTTTTATGTGCTACTGTTAGCTTCATACGATGAGAGCATGCCGAAGAGTAATTTTCAACACATCTGGTGTCTTTGTACAATCATCAGGCACTGTGCACATGCCATAACGAACTAAAAATAGGAAGATAAGATGAAAGATATAGCAAGACAAGTCGAGAAAGAAGTAGAAATAAATGGTGGAATATTTGAAAAACCGGAAAGCGAAATATAAACGAGAAAGAAGCAAAATGGGTAATTATAGTTATTTCGCCATAGAGCGTAAGATACAACATTGAAAAGATAGTGGCTCAGAGACTGTGACATAATTGCTCAATGGGTTTACTCAACGGGTTTACTTTCCAGTTCGTCAAAAGGAAATTAGCCATATGCTTACAACCTCTGAAAATTTCGGATCTACAATTCGCCTTCACATAGTCCTATATAGCTCTTCTTATGGGTTATGCTCTCATCTAGCATTGCTGTAACTTCTGCCTCATATATGACCAATTTAATCATAAAACCCCGGTCGAATGGAGAGACTTGTGTAATGGTATTTCTCCCTTTGGTGTAGCGGATATACGATAATTTTCCTAAGCGCCTGTTACATACTTTCATCTACCCGTGATTTTCTGGCAAATGCTTTTTTAGGACAGACCGGAATCTTTAACCTATGTAAGTTTTCACATTAAGGGATGAACGGGTGTGGGCGAACCTTTTTATTTTCTCTCGTGGGAAAAAATTCTCGGCCAGGACAGTTGAGTATTCAGTCCAACACTTTATAGCCAGAACGCCGAATGTGAATCTTCTAGCACTTCACTCACCATGGAAAGTGAGATACACTTCATTTCCTTTCCGAAACAGAAATTTTGGAATAGAAAGGCTATACGAAGTATAGACATGCTCCCCTTTCTTTCATTACATATGCGAAATTGACTCTCCGTAATTTTTTCAGTTCTTGCAAACCTGAACAAATTATATTGCTACTACTAAAAATGTACCTTACGGGGAACCAATGTGCATTATCAGAGTGTGTCTATTTTCCTACGATGTATAATATATACTGAGAAGTTGCGATAACATTTTCTTTGAAAGGTCAAAATCCTCAGAGTTATAAAAGCAAATATTTCGGTGCATTTGTCAGTTAAAGAGAGTTATATACAGACGTAGAAAGCAGCCATATACCGCTGTTGATAGTGGAGCTCTGTTTGAGGAATAGTGCAATTCGATATTAGAAACTTATCTTCTATGCAATCACAGTCCGTTTCTTCTTAGATCATGCATCAAGTGTTCAATATTTCAGTGCAAGGTTTCCTAATTTACACACACACACACACACACACACACACACACAGAGTCTCGTGTATACACAGAGATAGCGAGACAGAGAAAGAGAGAGAGAGAGAGAGACAAAGACAGAGAGAAACCTACAGTAACTTATATCGCTTCATCACTCATTTACATTCTTTCCCTATTCATTTTCAGAATAACTTCAGCTATTTCTGTATTTTACTTTCGTTATTTTCATTTCATTTTTCTTTATAAACAGTATCGCTCTCAATTTCACTGTGAGTGTGATGTTATCCGTAATTAAGGTGGATTTTGCTATCTTCATTCAGCAAGAACTTTCACTCTAAGGCTTCCTTCAGCTCTGAACTTTTGCTTCTGCTTTTCCTCTCCTATTCCCAGATCCTGGCATGTTTCTCTTTCGTTTAAGGATCGTATTTTCTATCTGTTACCTACATCTATTTCAGTGTTTTATTTTTGACTTATAGCATCATATACAAGCATTCCCAAATGTATATCTATTCTCTGCATCACTCACTGTACTTTCACCACTATTCTGGTGTGCCACTTTGTTAGGAACAGAAGAGTAGAAACGTTAGAACGTCGGAAACATTACATGCGGTAATTTTCCTACTCTTTACTTTCTGTATTCAAAACCTGTCGAAATGAAGGTTGCCTTTCATCTCTCCATACTCCACAAAATGATGTACTAATACTGGGGATAGTAATTTTGAGTAACACTCCACCCCCGAAAAAAATCTCCCACAACATAAGAAATAATTGACGTTCCTGCTGCTGCTGCTGCTGTTGTTGTTGTTGCTGTTGTTGTTGTTGCTGTTGTTGTTGTTGTTCTTATTTTGTGACAGAGAGGTTCATACTATCAAAGAGATACTGGGGCTAAGTATACGAAGCCCAGTATACTCTTCATGACTACCCGTCTGATATGAGAACACCTGACACATGCATAACAACCATATGTGCGTGATATGGTGATCTCATATCGAGATAAGCAGCGCATGATCTTACACGTGGGACCCAGATAAAATTTGCTTCTGGTCGAGTTGCCATCCCGCTTAAAAAGTCCTGAATAAGGGTTGTTTACGGGTGCTGAATGTGCAGTGAAATCTGTTTGTTTTGGTGGCCTTGTGTTAAACAAAATTTAGAAAAGTTCTCTCATTGGTTGAAAAGATTTGGGCTGTAATCTTTCTAGGTTTTGGCTAGAATTACTTCGGAACGCTTCTAGAAACTGCTATGGAGAGTTATAAAAGCCTGAATTTTTTTCCGATTTTAGTGTATACTGTGACTTCTAGAATCTATGTCACTTAATCTCATATGCACGTCTTGTTATAAGGATACAAAACGTTGTTTTCGTTGTTTTCCTCCATAATTACTTTAAGTTATCAATCTAATGATTTCTTTAGTTTAGTTTCAATGAAATAGATAGGTATTTTAATTATTGTCATGTCTTTCTAGCAGATAAACTCTTAAAAAGAATTAGAACTAAATTCATGCTATACGTATGTCTTTTTATTGACAAAGGATGATTACTCCCGTATATTTAAATTTAATTCTAATTAAAAGTATCAGTAAAATAAACGAGAACACACCATCAACACAGCATTGATTTGTTTGTTGCATTTACGCTATGTGTGCTGGTCTGTTGCTGGATAACGACATGCTGGAGTCGGATCGGTATCTCTGAGCCTGCTGGGTGTAACACTGTTACCATCAAGGGCTTCAGTTTCCTTTCCTCCGCTATTCACAATATTTTGTGCTTTCATTGTCACTCGTATGAGGTAGAGATTATTAGATTGCGCAATTATGAGTGTTTTATTATATTATGTTCAAATCCTATCTTTCTACATAGGTACCAGTGGATTGCGCACGCTAGATTGTCATGTCTCTTCTTGTGTTCTTTCTGTACCAGCATTCTATATTCACTTATTATATGTTTAACGCTTTTCTCTTTTGATCCATAATCTACAGATTGGATTTTGTATATCTTGGATTTTATCCAATTTGTCCTTAATGCGTGAGCATGTGCAGCTATTAGCAACCTTTCTGTCTCCATTTTCAGCATTCCTATCTGCAAACATAACCAATGCACTATTGCTATTTGCTGAAACTATCTTTGAGAATATACTATGCAACTACTTCCACTGCCATTCAGATAATTTCTGTTCATTTTTCTGGTATTTAAGTTCGGTTGGTATATTGGTTTCCCTATGTCTTGATATGACTCTGGCAGCTTTTATTAAACTTTACTCTCAATTACTTACATAGGAGTCTATATCTACACTAGCTAACTCCACACAGTCTTCTTCTAATATCAACCCACGTCTATCTTCCTTTCTATATAGGTATAATCTTGTTACTCCTGCCCTTGGGTGGAGTCCTCCATTTATATTGAATTCCTTCCCAGTTCTCCTGCAAAGTTTTGCCAATTTAGTTTTTGTCCAATCTACAAAAGCTGCTTGAGTATCTAAGTAATCATACTGCCGAGTAATAGTACTCTGTCAGGTTCTATTACTCGTCTCTCCCACAATGATTTTAATGTATGGACATCTGTTCTTTTACTCCTCAGAACGTAGGGTATTGTTCTTTACTGATAGATTCAGTGAGAGCAGACAACATCCCGCCATCAGAGGTTTCACAGTATCTCTTTCTGCACGTTATAGGCTGTGATACTTGGTTCTTAATTATGGTGGGAGACATTCAAAATTCAAGTGACAGTATTAATTTCCTAGCTGTCCCTAGAAGAGCAGTTTTGGGGGATTGCTCTGCGCTCATGTCCATTCCAATTTCTTTGACATATTTCTAGAATTTGTTTGTTAGTGCTCCCAGTGCCCCTTCATGTACATTATCATCATTATTATTATTATTATTATTATTATTATTATTATTATTATTATTATTATTATTATTATTGAGTGAGAGAGCAGTTCATGCCATCAAAGTGACACTGGGGTAAAATATACGAAGCCCAATATACCCATCATGACTACACGTCTGATAAGGGTACACCAGGCACATGCATCACAACCATATGTACGCGACATGGTGATCTCATATCAAGATAAACAGCACATGACCTTGCAGGTGGGGCCCAGTTAGAATTTTCTTCAGATTGAGTAGCCCATCCCGCTCAAAAGGTCCCTGAATAAGGGTTGTTTAAGGATGTTGAAAGAACCACCCATGTTTTCAGAGGTGAATTATTCTAACCCCAAAGAATCTCTCTCAACACAAGGCTATGATGCTCCCACACTACTTCTGCTCGTGATCAGAGATGCACGTATCGTCAGCCACTAAGGGACATGCTCAACTGGTTAAGGTCAAACAACTGACAAGCAAATCTGTGGTATTGAGCAGAATATTTGCTGTAGCCCATCTTTTATACCAACACAAAAGAATGTACATGATAACACTTCAAATCAGTTAAGATCAGAAGCCATGAGAGCCACTGCCTGGTACTGCATCAGGGCAATGTACTGCATCAGGGCAAGGTACTGCGTCAGGGCAAGGTACTGAATCAGGGCAAGGTACTGCATCAGTTATTATTATTATTATTATTATTATTATTATTATTATTATTATTATTATTTTATTATTATTATTATTACTTTTTTTTTTCTTCTTTCAAATTTACTTCCATTTCTTGCCGAGTGTCTTCCCGACTCCTAGGGCAAAGAAACTCATAGCATACATTGGTAGGCCATTAAACCAAACTCAGTAGTTCGTTCTTTTTTTTTTTTTTTTTTAAAGTTAAATTAAAATACATGAGCAGCAACAGTTCTCACATCGACAATGCTCTTCTCAATACGTGTGATGTACCAGTTAAGACAATCTTTTGCACTTCTTGCAGGGATGGTAAGCCAGGGATCATTCTCATATAATTTTCGGTTCCCTTCTTGATCATTCCTAGTGCTCCTACGATCACTGGTATTGTAACCGCCTTGAGATGCCACATTTTCTCAATTTCAATGAGTAGGTCTTTATATTTTCTGAGCTTGTCAAACTCTTTCGCTGAGATATTATGATCACAGGGGATGCTCATGTCGATCAATAAGCAAACTTTATTGTTTTGGTCTTTCACAACAATATCTGGTTTATTGGCCTTGATGGTTCGGTCTGTATGTACTGGAAAGTCCCACAGAATGGTTACATTTTCTCCTTCAGTTACAGCCTCAGGGTGGTGATTATACCACTTGTCGGCAGTTTTGATATTGTAATGCCGACTTATTAGCCAGTGGAGATATTGGCCAACTCTGTCATGTCTTAATTATACTCCACTGGTGCCAAGACTTTACATCCAGAGATTAGGTGGTCCACTGTTTCAATCATGTCGTTGCAGAATCGGCATTTTGGGTCTGCTCCATTTTTCATCACATTGGCCTGGTAGTTCCGGGTTAATAGGCTTTGATCTTGAGCAGCCAGGATGAAACCTTCGCTCTATGCTTTTAGCCCTGAGCTCCGTAGCCACTGATGGGTTTGCTTCTGGTCAACATCAGCTTGTTTGCTGCGGGTCACATATTTGCCGTGCAGAGGTTTCTCCTCCCACCTATCAGCCAATTGCTCGTGCGCTTTCTTCATTGCCATCATTTTCACCTTCTTTGCAACAATAGTTGCCGTACTTCACTCGGGTTGTTCAGATTGGGTATCCTGCACGAGATCAATAGCAAATTTTTTGCTTTCCTTTATGATAGAATGAAGCTTCTTTCGTCTCTCGTGATTTTCCACGAGCTTTAGCATCTAGTCATTCGATATTTCGAGATATTTGGCCAGTCCAATTGTGGTTGTTTTGTAAGCTAGTTCAAATTGGATCAGGCCTCGACCTCCTTGGGCTCTGGGAAGGTAAAGGCGATCTACGTCTACCTTTGGGTGGTGCATCCTATTACAACTCAGCAGCTTGCGTATTTTTCTATCTATATTCTTTACTTCACTCATATTCCAGTTCAACACATTGTAGCTATAAGTAACAACTGGAACTGCTAAGGAAGTTATAGCTAACCCCTGGTTACGTGCATTTAGTTCAGATTTCATGACTGCACGAACTCTCCTATAACATTCCCTCCTGATTTTCTCTTTCATGCTTGCATGCTGAATACCAGAGCCTTCATTTATCCCTAAATATTTGTATGTTTGTTCTTGCTCAAGCTCTCTTATGACTGTGTCAACATCTAACACGACTGAATTTGTGGTCTTCACTTTCCCTTTCTGGAAAGTGGCCTTGGCACACTTCTCAAGTCCAAACTCCATCCCGATGTCATCGCTGAATGCTTTCACGGTGCGCAATAGGCCTTCAAGTTCATTATTGTCTTTACCATAAAGTTTTAAGTATTATTATTATTATTATATTATTATTATTATTTATTATTATTATTATTACTTTTTTTTTTCTTCTTTCAAATTTACTTCCATTTCTTGCCGAGTGTCTTCCCGACTCCTAGGGCAAAGAAACTCATAGCATACATTGGTAGGCCATTAAACCAAACTCAGTAGTTCGTTCTTTTTTTTTTTTTTTTTTAAAGTTAAATTAAAATACATGAGCAGCAACAGTTCTCACATCGACAATGCTCTTCTCAATACGTGTGATGTACCAGTTAAGACAATCTTTTGCACTTCTTGCAGGGATGGTAAGCCAGGGATCATTCTCATATAATTTTCGGTTCCCTTCTTGATCATTCCTAGTGCTCCTACGATCACTGGTATTGTAACCGCCTTGAGATGCCACATTTTCTCAATTTCAATGAGTAGGTCTTTATATTTTCTGAGCTTGTCAAACTCTTTCGCTGAGATATTATGATCACAGGGGATGCTCATGTCGATCAATAAGCAAACTTTATTGTTTTGGTCTTTCACAACAATATCTGGTTTATTGGCCTTGATGGTTCGGTCTGTATGTACTGGAAAGTCCCACAGAATGGTTACATTTTCTCCTTCAGTTACAGCCTCAGGGTGGTGATTATACCACTTGTCGGCAGTTTTGATATTGTAATGCCGACTTATTAGCCAGTGGAGATATTGGCCAACTCTGTCATGTCTTAATTTATACTCCACTGGTGCCAAGACTTTACATCCAGAGATTAGGTGGTCCACTGTTTCAATCATGTCGTTGCAGAATCGGCATTTTGGGTCTGCTCCATTTTTCATCACATTGGCCTGGTAGTTCCGGGTTAATAGGCTTTGATCTTGAGCAGCCAGGATGAAACCTTCGCTCTATGCTTTTAGCCCTGAGCTCCGTAGCCACTGATGTGTTTGCTTCTGGTCAACATCAGCTTGTTTGCTGCGGGTCACATATTTGCCGTGCAGAGGTTTCTCCTCCCACCTATCAGCCAATTGCTCGTGCGCTTTCTTCATTGCCATCATTTTCACCTTCTTTGCAACAATAGTTGCCGTACTTCACTCGGGTTGTTCAGATTGGGTATCCTGCACGAGATCAATAGCAAATTTTTTGCTTTCCTTTATGATAGAATGAAGCTTCTTTCGTCTCTCGTGATTTTCCACGAGCTTTAGCATCTAGTCATTCGATATTTCGAGATATTTGGCCAGTCCAATTGTGGTTGTTTTGTAAGCTAGTTCAAATTGGATCAGGCCTCGACCTCCTTGGGCTCTGGGAAGGTAAAGGCGATCTACGTCTACCTTTGGGTGGTGCATCCTATTACAACTCAGCAGCTTGCGTATTTTTCTATCTATATTCTTTACTTCACTCATATTCCAGTTCAACACATTGTAGCTATAAGTAACAACTGGAACTGCTAAGGAAGTTATAGCTAACCCCTGGTTACGTGCATTTAGTTCAGATTTCATGACTGCACGAACTCTCCTATAACATTCCTTCCTGATTTTCTCTTTCATGCTTGCATGCTGAATACCAGAGCCTTCATTTATCCCTAAATATTTGTATGTTTGTTCTTGCTCAAGCTCTCTTATGACTGTGTCAACATCTAACACGACTGAATTTGTGGTCTTCACTTTCCCTTTCTGGAAAGTGGCCTTGGCACACTTCTCAAGTCCAAACTCCATCCCGATGTCATCGCTGAATGCTTTCACGGTGCGCAATAGGCCTTCAAGTTCATTATTGTCTTTACCATAAAGTTTTAAGTATTATTATTATTATTATTATCATTATTATTATTATTATTATTATTATTATTATTATTATTATTATTATTATATGCCTTCTTTCTTCTTATTATTTCCGTTTCTCGCTGAGTGTTTTCCGTTCACCTAGGGCAGAGAATTCCATTGTATACATTCCCAAATTATACACGCACATTCACAGGTAAAATATCTATTTAAAAAATAAATTTTAAAAAAATTCATGAATGGATGTTGTTTTCACAGCCATAATGCTATTCTCAGTACATGAGTCGTTGCAGTTAACACGATTTTTGCACTTCCTGTAGGGATAGTAAGACTGGTATCATTTTCAAATAGGTTTCAGTACCTTTTTTTTTTTATTATTCCTAGAGATCCTACAATCACTAGTACTGTAGTCTCCTTGAGATACCACATTTTTTTCAATTTCTGTTAGTAAGTCTTTATATTTACTGATCTTGTCAAATTCTTTCGCCGCTATATTGTGATCGCAAGGAATATTCATGTCAATTAACAAACACATCCTTTTTGTCTGATCTTTTATAATAATATCCGGTTTATTAGCTTTTATATATTGTCGTTATGTATGGAGAAGTCCCAGAGAATCGACACATTTTCTCCTTCTGTCACAGCTTCAGGATGGTGTTTATACCATTTGTCAGCGGTTTTGATTTTATAATGCCGACATATTGTCCTGTGTAAATACTGGCCGACTCTTGTCATGTCTTGCTATATATTCTACAGGTGCTAAGACTCTATACCCTGAGATTTGGTGGTCTATAGTTACAATCTCATTGGTACAGAATGGGCATTTTGGGTCAGCTCCATTTTTTATCGCATTGGTTTAGTAGTTCCGGGTTAATATGCTTCGGTCATGATCAGCTAATGTAAAACCTTCACTCCCTGCTTTTAGCCCTGAGCTTCGTATATTAATTATTATTATTATTATCTTTTTTTTTTCATCTTTCAAATTTGCTTTCATTTCCTGCCGAGTGTCTTCCCGACTCCTAGGGCAAAGAAACTCATAGTATACATTGGTAGGCCATTAAACTAAACTCGTCTCTCTTGAGATGGCCTACCTAATGCATAGTAATACGCGTATATTACTTCTTTATACTCTTCTCGGGTCCATTTGTTCCGCTTACATTTTTCTTTCTGTGGTGGTTGTGGTGGTGAACTTAGACGGCTCGAGTTGGGGAATGTGACCATCCATGTCCGTATACGGAGACGAGTTTGTGCCGGTTAATGACTTTTCGATCCCAGGCTGGCTCTTCCCTGGGGAACGCGCTTCCAGATTAACCATAGGACAAGCGATTTGGTATACCGATTTAGTTTTCATTTTAGTTTCCAAAAACATTTTGGTGCTACGATAATGTTATTGTTATTATTATTATTATTATTATTATTATTATCATTATTATCATTATTATTATTATTATTATTGAGTGAGAGAGCAGTTCATGCCATCAAAGTGACACTGGGGTAAAATATACGAAGCCCAATATACCCATCATGACTACCCGCCTGATAAGGGTACACCAGGCACATGCATCACAACCGTATGTGCGCGACATGGTGATCTCATATCAAGATAAACAGCACATGACCTTGCAGGTGGGGCCCAGTTAGAATTTTCTTCAGATTGAGTAGACCATCCCGCTCAAAAGGTCCCTGAATAAGGGTTGTTTAAGGTTGTTGAAAGAACCACCTATGTTTCCAGAGGTGAATTATTCAAACCCCAAAGAATCCCTCTCAACACATAGCTATGATGCTCGCCCACTACTTCTGCTCATGATCAGAGATGCACATATCGTCAGCCACTAAGGGACATGCTCAACTGGTTAAAGTCAAACAACTGACAAGCAAATCTGTGGTATTGAGCAGAATATTTGCTGTAGCCCATCTTTTATACCAAGACAAAACAATGTACATGATAACACTTCCAATCAGTTAAGATCAGAAGCCATGAGAGCCACTGCCTGGTACTGCATCAGAGCATTTATTATTATTATATTATTATTATTATATTATTATTATTATTATTATTATTATTATTATTATTTATTATTATTATTATTATTATTATTATTATATTATTATTTTTATTATTATTATTATTATATTATTATTATTATTATTATTATTATTATTATTATTATTATTATTTTTATTATTATTATTATTATTATTATTATTATATTATTATTATTATTCAGTAGTTTTATTTTTATGGCGTGCTTTCACTTCACTACCGAGCACAGCTCTGTGTGCCTTGGGTATGTGCTGTGATTTGTTGTGATGCTATGATGGTTATTGTATGGAAAGTGTTCTGCGTAGGATGTGTGCAGTGCCCAGTAGTGCAATTTTCTGTATGTTATATGTGTTTGTAAGTCCTGGTGTTTTTGTTATGTATTTGTCTGAATATTTTTTTTTATCATGCCTAATGCACCTACTAGGATAGGAATTATTTCTGTTTTTAGATTACACATTCTGGTTACCTCTATTTCCAGGTCTTTGCATTTTGAAAGTTTCTCCATTTCTTTTAGAGACACGTTGTCATCTGCCGGTATTGATACATCAATTAGAAATAATTTTTTTCTTCATGATATCTGACAACTATATCTGGTCTGTTGGCCTTAATTTCTCTATCTGTGTGTATCGGTATATCCCGGAGTATGGTTGCTTTCTCGTTTTCTGTGACCTTTTTAGTGTATGCCAATATCATCTATTCTCTGTTGTTATTCCATAATGTTGGCATAGCTTCCAGTGTATGTATGTCCCAACTCTGTCATGTCTGTGAATATATTCCTTCTTAGCCAGGACTGGACAGCCAGAGATAATATGATTTATTGTTTCTTGTCCATCTCCACATATTCTGCAGTTACTTGTTATATTTCTTTTCATTACATGTTTTTGGTAATTTCTGGTGGGGAGGCTTTGGTCTTGTGCTGCAATTAAAAATCCCTCTGTCTCTGCTTTGCGTCCTGAGCTTCTCAACCATTGCTGGGATTTTTCTTTGTCTATTTCTTTTGCGTTTAGTTTAGTCCAGTATTTACCATGAAGAGGCTTTTCTTGCCATCGTTTTATCATGGTTCGTTGCTGTTCAATTTTTAGTTTGGATGTCATTTGTTTTATAGCTTTTGTTATTTCTTCTTCTTCTTCTTCTTCTTCTTCTTCTTCTTCTTCTTCTTCTTCTTCTTCTTCTTCTTCTTCTTCTACTTCTTCTTCTTCTTCTTCTTCTTCTTCTTCTTCATATTTATTAGGTGGTATGATTTCTTGTTTGCATTTGTCAGCTTCCTTAAATACTGAGAACAGTTTTTTGTTTTGCTCGTGTTTTGCCGCTATTTGTATCAGTTTTCCTTCCTTCTGAAGTAGATATTTTTGCAGTCCTATGGTGGTTATTTTATAGTAGTTTTCCAGCTGTATAAGGCCTCTACCACCTTCTATACGTTGTATATATAGTCTTTCTATGTCAGATTTTGGGTGATGCATCCTAGATCCTGTCATTATTTTTCTTGTTTTCCTATCTATTTTGGTCAGTTCATTAGTGTCCAGTTAAGCTGTATAGCTGTAACTTATAACTGGAACAGCTAAAGTGTTAACACCTATTAACTTGTTTTAAGTATTGAGCTCTGTTTTTAGAATTGATCTAACTCGTCTATAATATTCTTTTTTTTATTTTCTCTTTCATGTGTGTGTGTTGTGTCTTATCTAGTTCATGGATTCCTAAGTTTGGCTTTGGTCTAATTCTTTTATTTCGTTGGTTTTTATCTCGTGTGATGATGCTACTCTTAACTAATTTTCCCCTTTTCATGGTTACTTTGGCGCATTTTTCTAATCCAAATTTCATATCTATATCTTTGGTAAATCCATGAACTGTCTTTAATAATGTTTCCAGCTGTTTTTCATTTGCAACGTATAGTTTTAGGTCATCCATATATAAAAGGTTGCTGATCGTTTTGCCGCAACATTTTATATCCGCATCTTATTATTATTATTATTATTATTATTATTATTATTATTATTATTATTATTATTATTATTATTATTATTATAATTATTCAGGTCACTGCTTGGAATCGAACTCAGAATCTTGGGGTTAGTAGCCCGCGCGCTTAACCTCTCCGCCACGGGTAGCGCTATTATTATTTTTTTCTTTTGGTTCTTTTTTCATTTGGGATGTATCTCTTATGTTGTTGTTTGCCTACATTGCCTGGTGTTTCTTTTCCAGTTGTCTTGTGATGTCTTCTACCTCCAACTTTCTTATCCACATTTTCTCCTAATAGCATTAGTTTGAGCAACCAATTTTAGATATTTAATAATCTACATTTATATTTATATATATATATATTGTGAGGAAGGACAATTGACTGTCATCTCCAGCATGCAGGTATCCACTATCAAGCAATGGAAAAGACCCAGAAGCCATGGTCTACTGGTATTGCCAGGCTGGAGAGGAGACATTCGCTCCCTTACGTACAATATGTAGGACACAGTTTGTGTATCGTTAACGATTTGGAAAAGACATTTTCCTGGGGTAAAAAAAGTAGTAACGGATTTCTTTATACAACGGTTATGTCATAGTGGCCAAAAAATTTTACTGTACATATATACATACATACATACATACATATATATATATATATATATATGAATAAATGAAAGAATGGAGTCGAACGAAGATGTTAACAAAATTCCTTTACTCTCGACATATGTTTCGAAGACCATATGGTTTCATTCCAAAGGAATAAAGGGCGTATGATATAATCTTCTCATCAGGAAAGAAAGTGAGCCTCTCTCGGCAACAAGATAAACAAAAATTTCGATGACTGTCTACATGGTAAGCAAATCGACAATAAGTGATTTTAAAAAAACCGTTAGAAGATTTGACGTCAAATTAGATAGTAGGAAGAGAAGGGTTAAAGGAATGATAGGTAGGGAACCAGTGGAAAGGGAAGGGTATGTTTATTAAGAATGTTCAAAGGCTTAGGAAAGAATTTCACTATTGAAGTGGAGTGTATGTTAAGCTAATTGTTCAAAGCACGATGCCTATCGTAATCATTTGTAAGAGTAAAAAGTATGATTCTGCCAGTGCTTACATTTATAGGATTTCTCTATGAGTGTGTTTACAAGGGGATCCTTAGAGAAGAGGATATGGAAGAGCTCAGAGTTGCAAATGTTACAAAATATCCTGCCCTTATCAAAAGGAAAGGATACAGACAGTATGAACCAATCTAACTTGAAGTCTATAATATTGTCTTTAAGACACCAAACTAATTTACTTAGCCCTGTGCTATGTCGTTTTTTACTATCCCTGAATGTTGAATAATGGTTTGAAATTCTCTTGGATAACTGGGAAGTGGACGCTCCTATATAGAAGAAGGCATCAGTACCAGAGGAGATTCTACACTGGTAAATATAATTCTCGATCTTAGCA
Source organism: Octopus sinensis (assembly GCF_006345805.1). Taxonomy (NCBI): domain Eukaryota; kingdom Metazoa; phylum Mollusca; class Cephalopoda; order Octopoda; family Octopodidae; genus Octopus; species Octopus sinensis. The sequence continues at coordinate 119,569,177 of NC_042997.1, read as the reverse complement.
TTACTAGACAAAAATGTAATTCTGTTGGGGTTGCCCTCCGAGATCGAAACGAAGTTTTTATTGCTATGATTGTTGTTACTATTATTATTAGCGTTAGCAACTACACTATTCGTATTATTGTTAGTATTATTAATGGTAATACAATCAGTAATTTCTCCGTTATTGTTATCACTATCAACATTACCATTGTTATTAACACGACTGATATAATTATTAATATTATCATTGCTAACACTGTCGCTACTACCATTGCTATTACTATTAATACTTTTCCTATTAGTATGGCTGTATGATGGGTTGGAATTAGTAAGATTTATGTTGGAACTCCCGGGTGAAGAGTCTCTATTTATCAGCTTGGTATTGTGAGAAGATATAATTTGTGAAAGATTTCTAGTGTTAGAGAAAGCGATTCTGATTACATGGGAATTGATAATAGAATAATATCTAGAATTTCTGGGAAAGTTCCTAGCGACGGCTTCATGGAACTGTATGGGGAGGTTCGATTTAATTTGTTTACGGAAAGGTATTACGAATCAGATACAGTTCTTAGTGGCCTTTGACTTGTACGTAGAGTTATTTGTGAAAGTAAGGGGAAAATTACTGGGCTGAAAATTTGGGGTTGAACGGCGCTTACCTCCCTTGGTCCGTAAAGAATTTATATTTCGCATAGTGTTGCTGGTACTACTAGAATTAAAATTACTATTCCTATTACAAGTAACTATTCTATCTGGAGAAGCAGATGTTGGTTTAGAATGAGCTGAATCAATGTATGACACTTTGTCCTTATAGCCGACTATAATAAGTGATTTTAAAAATCACTTATTGTCGATTTGTTTCCCATGTAGACAGTCATCAAAATTATTGTTTGTCTTGTTGCCGAGAGAGGCTCCCTTTCTTTCCTGATGAGAAGATTACATCATACATCCATTATTCCTTTGGAATGAAACCATGTGGTCTTCGAAACATATGTCGAGAGTAAAGGAATTTTGTTAACATCTTCGTTCGACTCCATTCTTTCATTTATTCATATATAACACACAAATTTCTGCAAATGAACCCGGAGTTTCTACCCTTGGACAGGTCGCTTCAACCGTGTTTCTGACGCGAATTTGCTACCCTGGTATCGGTTCAACGAATTTTCCATGCTGACGATAAACATAGGATAATTCATTCACCTATTGAAATATATATATATATATATATATATATATATATATATAATATATATATATATATATATATAATATATATATATGATGCATATAATCTGTATTCGCTTATTAGCAGGAAATAAATTGTAGAGTTCAAAGTTAATAATTATTTATATAATAAAATGATAATTCATCCTTCCCACAGCTGTTTCGATTGAATTTTTTTATTCCTTTTTTCTTTTTATTCTTTTACTTGTTTCAGTCATTTGACTGAGGTCATGCGGGAGCACCGTCTTTAGTCGAGCAAATCGACCCCATGACTTATTCTTTGCAAGCCTAGTAAATATTGTATCGGTTAAGTTACGGGGACGTAAACACACCAGCATCGGTTGTCAAGCAATCGTGGGCGGACAGACACAGACACAAACATACATACACACACACACGCACACGCGCACACACGCGCGCACACACACACACACACACACACACACACACACATATATATATATATATATATACATGTATACGATAGGCTTCTTCAGTTTCCATCTTCCAAATCCACTCACAAGGCTTTGCTCGGCTCGAGGCTATAGTAGAAGACACTTGTCGAAGGTGCCACGCAGTGGGACTGAACCCAAACCATGTGGTTGGTAAGCAAGCTATTTACCACACAGCTACTTCTACGCCTTTATTAGATAAATTACAAATTTATGGTTTAAATTTGCAACTATAATGTATAAACACAAAGTCATCATGGAAAATGATATACAACAAACTATTACATGTTACTCCCTTAGAGCATTCTGGCAGGTAAGTAGTTATAATATTTTTATTTATGTGCGCACTGATTAATTTAAATATAATAATAAATAGCGTATTAATAAGGTAGAATGAAAGAATATAATATAAAATTTAAATACAATAGAATTATAAATATAAGCTATAAACTAGGAAACAAATAAGATAAAAATAAAGTAGGTAAATAAAAGTAGAACAGACATAGAATAAGGGAGGATAGAATAAACTCTATATATTGATCAGTCCCCATCGGGTGGATAAATTTAAATTAGTTTGCCTTTTGGTTAAGCGTTTTATAAAAATATCAAATCATAACGGTTTCACAATATATGCGGGAGTATGGAATTATATGGTCATAGAAGACTCACAGTAAAAATGACATGTATATGTACATACACTAACACACACATACACATATACTCACATACACTCACATACACGCACATGAACACACACACAAACACACACTCACACACATATATCTATATATAATATGTCATTAGAATACATTTATTAGAAGGTTCTAATATCGTTTACTTAATAATTCATTCCCCTGATATACATCTTGTTACGATTCCCAATTTTAACTTACGTATTGTCTTTACCTCCAGTACATACAAATACATGTGTATATATCGATGCAGTGTGTGTTTGCGCATCTATTTGCATACATATGTTTCCATATTCATTATCTATGCTCTGGTTTGCTTGACGAATTCAGGATGTAATTAAATTCATAACTAGAAGCCCCTAAGTTTACAATCAGAATTTATGTTTCACTGCTCGTATTGTTGTTGTCAGAATTGATAAAGACTTTTGCAATATCACAAAATGAAAGCAATTATTTCACATTTGATCCTGTTTGTCCATTGAATTAGATGATTTTCAAATTACTTTAGGCAATTAATACGAAATGATAATATTGATTCGAATAAAACCATATTTACAATGAGACCCTGCCACATAATTATTTATAACCATCACCGTAATTGGGTATATCATCATTATTCCCGTTTTTTATCGCCGTCATCGTATTTATGCTTATAGTGAACAGCCTTTTCATTTCTAGTATTGAGATTAATTTGTTATTAACATAAAGAAGAATATTATTTATTAATTATGAATGAATGACATTCGTTTTATAACTGGAACAAGGAATAAAAACCCACAAGGCATGAAGTGCGGATATATTCATTCTTAGAAAAGTGTAAATAGTTATTTATCTTGTTCACAAAGAGAGGAAATAGAAACTCGACGTAGAAGAAAATGATTCATAAGATTGTGTTCCACACTTCCGTATGATTTCTTCGTGTTTCCAAACAATAGCGTGCAAAACGTCTGCAAAATCTCATTTATTATTAATATGAGCCACGATTTGAAATTTATTACACAGTGGTGCAAATGAATTTATTTACTTTTAACGGACGTACTGTATTGAATATATTTCCACATAACTTGAATTGCATATATGTGTACATACGCGTGAGTGTGTGTGTGTGTGTGTGTGTGTGTGTGTGTTTATGCGTGTGTGTGGGTGCGCGCGCGATGTTTGTGCAACAGTAAACTTGACAAGAAACGCAAGTCATGTCGACGGAGTTTCTAAAGAAAAACAGCATAAAAGGAGAGTAACGATGGAAATGAACAGGCGGGCACGCACGCACACACACACGCATACACCCCCCCCAACATATATATATATATATATAATTATAACTGTTTCCCAAAGTACATGAAATCTATAAATAAATAACATATAATATTGGGCTCAAAATGCCTATTACTTGTACAGCAGATATAAATTTGCGTTCCAAGAACAGGCTTTGAGTTTTCTACTGAACAGGGTTTCTCACCCCAGAATGTAGATTTATAACATTTATAGCATTTATGTCTTTCGAGAGCCAATTCCAACAAACAATTATTTCACAAAAAGTCGTAGTTTTATATATTCTTATGCAGTAAAATAAAGAAGATATATATATATATATATAGGGAGAGTTCACGAAAAGACAAAAGACGAAGACAGGTGATGTAGAAAACAAACATATATTAGTATAACGCTCAGGAATTGAAAAAAGTCTTTTACGTTTCGAACCTACGCTCTTCTACAGAAAGGAACACAGAAAGAAACAAGGAGATAAAGAATGTGTTTAGTGGCTACCGATCTATCAAGGCGACATATATACACACACAGAAGAAAGGAGGGAGTGCGAGAAAGAGGGTAGATAGAATAAACAGAAACATAGGCATACCCATACATATAATCAGTTATATATGTGTGTGTGTGTGTGTCGGTTTACAACTGTTTACTCAAAATGAGGAAATTGAACACCTATTTTGTATACCTTTATCTACTCCTCAAGAGATTCGACTTACAAATAATTTTTAATTAAATTAATTAACTTTCAGAGAGCCTGAATTGAAGCAGCTGTAAGGGATGTTTGTCCGTTTTCAATTAATAAATAATACATTATTAATTACCTTAAAAATCTCTCATCTTAAAATTATAATAAATAACATGTATATAAACTAGGGTGTATATAGTTACATTGCAATGGAATATCAAATAAAATGTTCAGTACTCTTTGTAGAGGTAATTAAGCAGTACGATCATTGGATTTTGCAATCTCTGAAAGAGGATAGTAACCTTTGATTGTGCTTATATATATATATATATCGCCGTGTTGATTCGTTAGCTACTGCACGCATTTTTTTTCTCTCCTTCTTTCTGTGTTTTTCTCTCTCTGTGTATCTTTCTGTTGAAGAGCGTAGGCTCGAAACGTTAAAGACTTGTTTTATTTATATTTCCTGAGCGTCATACTAATACAATTGTTCGTTTGTTTTCCACCTGCCTTCGTCGTTTGTTTATTTTCATAACGCTTCCCGTTATATATATATGGCGGGGGTGTAACAACTTGTAAATGGATGCGTGGCGTTCAGTTCCACAACAGATGGTAAATAATATATAGAAAATGTCGTTGAATACTCGAAATGAGAAGAAAATAGACAACCAACAGCTGATGAAGTGTGTTTACGTGTCCTATTCTCCATTTTTCTCGTTGTTTACATGTTTCATGCTGTTTGAACAGTTGGTGATGTCCTGTACCCATATATTCATGTGTATATATCTGTATATATGTATATATATATATATATATATATATATATATATATATATATATATATATATATGTACCCGCTTCTCTAGCCATGTCTCTTTCCTAAGCCGCTGCCTACATCACCGACTCATCCCTAAAGGTTTCCGCCTCCACTTCCACCCTGCTCTCCACTCGGATTCTTCCATCTTACACATACTCCGCACCACATCTTACCGCCTTATGCGGGCCACCATTCGCTCCAATCTCTCCAAACTACATACCATCAACCGCCTTCTTCACATTCTTCTCCTCTCTGCCGCCTCTCTATGCTCCAAACACGCTACGCTTCATTATCCATTTGAATCACCTCTTCCATCAATTTCTTTCCGACACCAAACTTCGTAAAATCCAATCACTCCTCCATTCCACCATACCCGACGCCACTACCCCAACTCCTCCACTACCCTTCTCCCCTCCCGATAGGCTCCATCCACCCACACCTAACCCACTGCCCCTCCCTACAACCCCTTCTCCCCTCCTGATAGGCTCCATCCACCTACACCTAACCTACTGCCCTCCAACCACCCCCCACACAACTCCCCAATCCCTCCCCCTCAGACCTCCACCAGACCTATCACCCCTCCTAATTCTATTCCACCCACCCCTTCTCCACTTCCGTCTGTTGTTACCATTCCCCCCGATCTTCCCCTCTCTGCGGCTGAACGCTCCGTCCTTAGTAGGGGTCTGCGTTTCATCCCCCTGACTCCATCCTGTAAGGAATTCCAGACGCGAGTTGATGTCCACAACTTTGTGCGCCGCGTCCGGTTGGGTGCGCATTACCATGACTCACCACCCACACTCAACGAAGAGGACTGCTTCACTGGCTTGGGCCGCCGACCATCCCCGTGGACGCCTGCCCCTGGCCAGTTCCTAGCAGTGGATCTTTTCGCGGGCGCTTGTCAGCGTACATTGAAGCGGTTCAACTTCTCCAGGCGCCAACGCCGCCTCAACATCTCCCCGGTTGAGCTCTTGGCTCTTCGTTCCCTCCAACGGCGCGCTCACATTATCATCAAACCGGCTGACAAGGGTGGAGCTGTAGTGGTGTGGCGCGCGGACCTCTATAGGGCCGAGGCTTTCCGCCAACTCAATGACACCTCCTTCTACCTCCCTCTGCCCTCTAACCCCACACGTAGCTACCAACAGACGGTATCCTCTACTGTCCGCGACCTCATCTCGTCCTCCCGTCTCCCCCACACCGCATCCAACCTAATTGTGCGAACCCCACGTACCCCCACCATTTACTTCCTCCCCAAAATCCACAAACCCAACAACCCTGGCCGCCCCATCGTCTCCGCCTGTAACTGCCCCACGGAGCTCATCTCTAAATACCTCGACCGTGTCCTGGCCCCTCCTAGTGACATCTCTTCCCTCCCACATCCACGATACCAACCATGCTCTCCGGCTTTTCAACTCTTTCTCCTTTCCTCCCGGCTCCTCCAAAATCCTTTTTACTATGGACATCCAAAGCCTCTATACTGTTATCCCTCACCACGAAGGAGTGCAGGCCCTTCAACACTCTCTTGACCTCCGCTCCAACCCTGAACCTGACACCTCCACACTCATTCGTCTGGCCGAACTTGTCCTTACTCTGAACTGCTTCTCGTTCACGGGCGAGTTCTACCATCAGATCTCGGGAGTGGCCATGGGAACGCGAATGGGCCCCAACTATGCGAACCTGTTCGTTGGCTATGTTGAGGCCCAAATATTCTCTAATTTCACTGGTCCCACTCCTGAACTATATGGTCGTTACATTGACGACATTATCGGTGCCACCACACTCTCCCGTGAACATCTAGATTCCTTCCTCTCTTTCGTCCAATCTTTCCATCCAGCCCTCCACTTCACTTCCACTATCTCCAACACCTCTGTCTCCTTCCTCGACATTTCGGTTAGCATTCTTCACTCCACTCTTACCACCTCCATTCATTACAAACACACAGACTCACACTCATACCTCAACTTCTCTTCCTCCCACCCAGAACACACCAAGCTTTCCATCCCCTATTCCCAATTCCTCCGTCTACGTAGGCTCTGTAGTGACGACCACGACTTTGAGACTCAGTCTCAACGTATGGTTCACCACTTCACCCTACGTGGATACCCCCTCACCACTATCCACACCGCCCTTGCCAGAGCACGGTCCGTGGACCGTGTATCTGCTCTCTCTCCCCGAACCCGCCCTGTAGTCTCCCGCCTCCCTTTTCCCCTCACTTACCACCCCACGACCCTACCTCTCCAACGCACCATTCTTCGAGCTTTCCGTCATCTCCAGTCCGACCCGTCCACTTCACACCTCTTCCCTAACCGACCCCTCCCCTCTTTCAAACGAGCCCACAACCTTCGAGACCTTTTAGTCCATAGCTCCTTCCCTGACCCTACCTCCCAACCCGGCTCGGTCCCCTGCTCCCGCCCACGTTGCCGCACTTGCCCTTACCTCTCCAACACCACCCTCCTCACTAGCACCCATCATCCACCCTATCGCATCATCAACTCCTTCACCTGCACCTCCAGCAATATTATCTATTGTGTCCCTTGCTCTCTCTGCCATTCCTTGTACATCGGACAAACGGGACGCCGCTTGGCTGACCGGTTCGCGGAACACCTTCGTGACATCCACCTTGCGAACGACGCACCGGTCTCACGCCATTTCCGCTCCACCGGTCACTCCTTGCAACACCTGTCTGTGTTCGGTTTGTCCTTACACAGAGGCCATCCGGATTCCCGTTTGCGCCGTGAACAGGAATTAATCTTCTCTCTTCGCTCTTATACGCCATTTGGTCTCAACTCTCCCCCCTCCTCATCTAACCCCCTCTCCCCGCCTCCCCCTCCTCACCTACCTCCCCCCGACCCCTACTTCTCTTCAGTCCTTCATCCTTTAACCCCTACTCCTCTTCCCTTCTTCCCTCTTTCTCCCTCTTTCTCCCTCCCTCCTTCCCTCTTCCCCTTCCCTCTGCTCCCTCAATACCCTTCTCTCTCTCCCTCTCCCTCTTTGCTCTTTCCTCCTCCCCTTCCTTCTCCCCCTCTTTCTCGCTCCCTCCTTCCCTCTTCCCCTTTCCTCTGCTCCCTAAATCCCCTTCTCTCTCCCCTCTCCCTCTTTCTTCCTTCCCCGTCCCCTTCCTTTCTACCTCCCCTTCCCCCCTCCTATTCCCCCTCCTTCTCTTCTCCTCTCTCCACACTACACCACATGACTTTACACATCACATCATATATACATACACACGTCCAGACCTCTCATACGCACTAATACTCTCTCATACTCACACACACACACACACCCTTATGTTGGAGTAGGTCATTCAACCCTATTATCTCCCCTAAATTCGCTCTCGCGTCTCATGTTTGATCTTTGACTTCTGGCCAAAATCAGATCGTCATGTTGATTCGTTATTTACTGCACGCATATATTTTTTTCTCTCCTTCTTTCTGTGTTTTTTTTTTCTCTGTGTATCTTTCTGTTGAAGAGCGTAGGCTCGAAACGTTAAAGACTTGTTTTATTTATATTTCCTGAGCGCCATACTAATACAATTGTTTCTTTGTTTTCCACCTGCCTTCGTCTTTTGTCTATTTTCATAAAGCTTCCCTATATATATATATACATATATATATATATATATATTATATATATATATATATATATATATATATATATATATATATATATATATATATATATATATATGTATATATATATATATATATATATATATATATATACATGTGATTTTGCACGTGTTTCGACCTATCGTCTTGGAGTATGAAACAATAGCCATATACACATAGAATCATTTGGACCCAAATGCAATATTTTCACTTACCACTAAAATCGGCCTCGTCACTTTGTCTCGGAAACGGAATTTACTTCGAATGCCATGACAGAATATCACATCTGCGTCTGAATTTGATTAGCAGTCTTCGTTCGCGTCCATTACCGCTTTTGGTTTTATTTTGTAATTGTCAACGGATTCGTACTCGACTAATTTTGATTTCTCTCAGGCTGTGAATGACTTGGCAGGAGAATGTGGATGTCACGAAGTGTGAGCAGTTAATTGCAGACATCTGCCTATTTAGCAATGGCTCAACTGTTGAACTTCGCCTTGAAGTGCGAAAGTGGTTTCCTTCTATATTATGATTTACTCGATTGCAGACACCCTGTGGACCCATGTGATAATTTCACCGCCCACACACACACAATAATCTGTGAGTTGCTACAAATAGTTTTATTGCAATTATATTCTGAAACGTCATTAGGTCTCCATTCGATCCACTTGCCGTTTATATCTTAGTGTTTTCAGAAATCGACGTATTTTCCTTACCATCTCATTATTTCGGAGATGTATTTGCAGAGCAAGTGACCTGATCTGAGGTCGTGTGCTGGAAAGGAAACAATTGCAGCGTGGACGGTGTTTACAAGCCATTTAGGAAACACACAAAACCGTTAGATACACTTCAACTAATATAAAGTTAAATGTTGAAGTGAATCTAACTGTTTTTGTGTGTTTCTTAAATGGCTTATAAACACCTTTCACGCTTCATAATATAGGCATCCCCACCCTCTGTAATCCTTCATAGACGGCTTTCCGCCCATTTTAGTTATTCTAATGTATAAAACATACGTGCTATTCCTCATTTTCCTTTATAATGCGTAAGAGGTTGAAGAGATTTGGGAAGTTTGCAATTTCTGATTTTGAAGTTTACTTTCAGTTTCATCTCTCTTTCCAGTCTCCTGTTATACTAATTTCTTCATACATCATTTCCTAGATAGGGATTTTACTATATATTTTCTATTATGCGATTAAAATCTATGCCAAAAATACGACACTTAAAATGTACGTTTGCAAGAGATTAGGTACTGCATGTACTTAAATATTATGAAAAGACATTGTGACCTCATCGCTTCCTAAATCAGGAGGGAACGGTTGCTCGTAATGATTATGGTTCCAATTCTTTTTATTGGTTTGCATTGAAGCATGAAACAATTTCGAAATGAAATGACGCACCATTAACTTTAATCACGGCTAAACTAAATAATGTCTTACATATGTACACAGCAAACTATATTTGGAATCAAAGAATTCCATGCACATTTATTTAAATATCTGCAGTGTTTAGTAATTCTCTTCTCTTTAACTTTAATATTTCTGGCATAAGATTTCGTGGCAATCTATTAACAGGATTTATAGACTAAGCTATTAAGCGAATGTGACATTTTACTGACCTTCTGCAAAGAATAAAACTCTCACTATGCATCGAGACGAATTTCGATTTATTTGATATTAGATAGTAATTGGTGGACAATAGCATCGTTACTCACGTGTTTTAATGGGTCAATGAATGATTTTTCCGCATTGAATTTTTAACAGTAAGAGTCTCAGGGGAGTGAGACATATAATTATAAACATATATATACCCCCCACACACACACACATAAACACATGCGCGCGTGTGTGTGTGTGCGTAATTATCTTTAAGACATTTACAGGTATATGTATGTATGTATGAATATACATGTGCGTGTATGTCTGAATATGTGTTCGGTAATCTATGATTGCATAGGTGCGTATTTATCAATATCTCTCTCTATATAAACGGCAGTTTGTCTGTGCGTGTTTCTGTGTGTCTGTTTTCTCGTACCCTCACCCTGACCACGGCTTTCAACCGATTCTGATGAAACTTGACACACACATAGCCCAATGTCATAATTCAAAACTAACGCAGCGAAAATTTTGAAAAGTTCCCCCAGTTCTGAAAAGAATCGATAAATTCGACATGGGGTCGAGAATCAAAAAAAACAAACCACAGACTGTCTAGGGGACGCAACTCAACCTTTTTTTACTCTCAAAAAAAAATTTACCATCATTTTTTTTCCATTTTTTTGCTATTTTTTGGCTATAACTCTCTAAAAATGCTTTATAGTTATTTCCCTTACAAACCTGAGCAACGCCGGGCAATACTGCTAGTATATCTATATATATGTCAGTAACTAGTCACTCACAAGTGAGCATCATGTTTTAAAATATGCCGTATATTCGCTCATAAATTTTTATGGCTATGTTATCATAAACAGGTAGTTAAATACACACCCAAGCCTTCTTAGACTTGACCCAGTGGACCTTACGAAATATGGCTGCTAAGGCAGAGAGTGCTGTACTAGCAGTGGGATTGTTCTTATTTTTTGCATGATCAAACTGGAGCAAAGAGAAATATCACATATCTAAACATATATGTTTACATATACACATACACTCGCACACACACACATACATATATATATATATATATATATATATGTATGTTTGTGTGTGTGTGTGTATGGTGGGTGCATGTGTAAGATTATGTACAGGTAAGACCCCAGGCTCCAGGTGTAGGAGGCTGGTAAGCATCGATCAGTCCGTAGAAGGTATAAAAACCGTCAAGAACATTATTGGTTCATTGACGTAAAAAGTTGTAAATTTTTATCATAACTGACTTCGAGAAGCTGAAGAAAGTAATCTTATAATTGTCGGTTAGCAACTGTTGTCCCTACATATGATATTTTGATCAAATCTCCTCCATGTTAACTTGGTATACCTGGACGACAATGTAACTTTCATTTAACGAAGGTATCTACGGCTTGATAAGTATCCAGTGGAGTACCACACACTGCGTAATAGCTACTTCTGAGGTTCTGGTAGCTAGGAAACATATGTAGGCTGAATTTTACCTCCTCCATTCCCGAAATTTGTGTTTGTGTATACATGTACTATGTGTGGTTTCGTACGTGAATTGCGTGAATTTTACGGGATTATATCATAAAAATATTTCAATTACAAAATGTTTGCCTACGTAAAATATTTGGTACCACTGATTGGTGACTGGGGAATCGAAAACCATCTCTTGAGAATTACGTAACACCAGGGAAATATTCTAAGTGTATCATTCTTCAAGATAAACTGGATTCTTAGAAATTGGCTTACAACAAGGCCATAGTAATCTAAACGTAACTACCAGATAACATGCATAACGAAAAGATCAATTTCATATATATGTTACTACTAATAATAATATCAACAGCAGAAATAATCTAAATGCTAAAGCCAAATATATTCATTCAGGAGAAAATGAATGTTCTTTCCTTTGATTGCGTTATAATTCTACGTATTTTCAAGTAAACATGTGCGATAATAAAGCCATCGTATATAAGCGCCTAGATATAATATATTGCAAGGTAGATATATGTAGCAATGTAAATGTCGATGTGTGTAAGTGTGTTGTAAGTGAAATTGGGAAATATATCTATTTCAGGAAAACTCTATTACAGTTTATATTCGGCAAAGTTTAATGTGCATTAATACAGGCAAGCGAGCGCTCATTATCTCTGTGTGTGTGTGTGTGTCTCTCTCTCTCTCATACACACTCACCTACACGCACAAACACACCCACACGTAGATGCACACATGGATGCTTAAATGCCCTCACATACCAACTTCCAACATGCACACATACATATAAGCACGTATACCGAAACATATTTATATACACATGTATTTCTATATATATACACATGTATTTGTATATATATATATATATATATATATATATATATATATATATATATATATATATATATATATATATATAAATATATAAGCATATGTATGTATGTATGTATGTATGTATGCATATGTATATGTGGATATATATATATATGCATATATATATATGTATATATATATATACATATATATGCATGTATATTTATATTGTATATGTATATGTATATTTAATAGAGGTATATTTGTATTTATGGGTGAGTGTGTATGTTTATATTTAGATGTATAGATGTGTTCATGTGTAATTATGTATGTAGGCGTACGTATATACAAACACAGGCAGAATACTTTGTGTGTGTCTGCGTGAGTGTGTGTAAATACAGTATGAACAGGATTGATTATTATTTACATTAGAAAGCGTTATTCATGAGCTAAGGCAGGAAAATGATTTATGGAACATTAACGTAAATATAATAATGTCTTGGAGACAAAATTGGTATTATTCATACTGTCTAAAGAAACCTAACTTATATTCTACAATTTGCTTAATTTATGAGGTTTTCTATATAAATGTATGTGTGCGTGGGTGTATGTACATAAGATGGCGCTGGTGTGTATGCATGTGTTTATGTATGTCTGTAAGTATGCATGCATGCATATGTCTTTAGAATATATACCTAATCTTACATATTTATATCTGGGTATACTACAAGGGTGTGTATATAAAACGCTGTAGATTGCAATTTAGCTAACGTTATGAAATCAATACACTGTACATTAAAATTGTTGATACAACATAATAGAAATGGTGTGAATTCACTTTTAAATATAGATATCTTAGTATTAGACACATGAATCAAAGCGCTGGTTCTGGAGTTATAATTCAAGACAATTACTTTATAAAGAGTTCGATGCAAACAAACTGGCTGTCAGGTGAGCTTGGTTTATATTAAAATGAACAATGGCTTCACGAAAAATATTTCTGCTTGCAAAGTCATGAATACAGTAAACGCAAATAATTCAACGTATTTATTCGTTTCATGATATATTTGAGGTAAAGAATATAATAAATATGTAGAATTTAATATATAAGTGTAGTATTAATATCCACTTGATACGCTGTATACAAAAATTATTGCTATTTTTTCAAGATGTCAAGTGAAAACTAATAGATCTTATTACTCAAACATAACAGGAATGTAATAATCTATATTTTTTATATATATTTGGCAGTCTTTCAAGAATACATTTTTTTCTTTATTTTAATCCATCTTTTGTAGAATATGATACATAAAGAATAGTAAATAGATTTTGAACAGTTCATAATTGCCCTGTAAATCTATGTAAGCCAATGTAGTTGAGGTCAGATTCGTTTTTGTTGTTTGTTAGATATTATCTCCAGGTATTCGGTTAAGTGTCCATATATTCTTACGAAGCTAGGACAGAATTAAGTTTTTACTGCTATTGTTGGTTAGTTAAATAGGAGCCTAGAAGTATATCTTGTTGGCTTTAATAACAAGTTGACGCTTTTGCTGTTGCTTATTCCAAGATAGGTATCGTTGAAGAACAACTGAGGTCTTACTCAATTGGTGATATTCTCTGACATATTCAGATAAGTTATTTTTAAACCTCATATACATTTTCTATATGAACGTGCCTTTCGTCCTTCCTCGTCGAGAATATATCATAGATGGAATCTATGTTATCGAAGGTTCTCTCTACAAAAATATGTAACCAACTGTTATGGCATACAAAAAAATAATAATCAAAAATAATTTGTTTCGGAAGGATGTAGTCGTAATTTTTTTTGTTTTTGTTTTTGTATGCTTTTTTTTTATTTGCAAGAAGTAACAATTATTTCTGAAAATCTGTCACTATTACATTTTTTATACATGTTATTACACAGTAGTATATAGAACATACAAACAAAGGAAAACTATTTTAAGCAATGCATCACACATTCCAATAATTGTGGGTGGTGTTGTACTGAATCATATTAATCTCTAATTAACTCTTACCAATGTGATTCAAAGGATTTACTTAGTAAATTATGAAGAAACTTACTGTCAGATACTGACAATGCCAGTAGAAAAGTGCTGCATGTGTGAAGACGCGTGGCTTAATGGTTAACGTATACGGCTCAAAACTGTAAGATTGTGATTTCAATTCCCGGCGACGCATTGTATCCTTGAGCAAGACACTTTATTTCACGTTACTCCAGTCCACTCAGCTGACAAAAATGTATAGTACGTGTACTCCAGAGGACCAGCCTTGTCACATTCTGTATCACACTGAATCTCCCTGAAAACTACGTTAAGGGTAAACGTGTCTGTGGAATGCTCAGCCACTTGCACATTCATTTCGTGAACAAGTTGATCCTTTGACCGGATGGACTGGAACCCGCACCATCGTAACCGACGGATTGCCAATGCTTTTAAGTGTTATTGCATTGGTGTTTTGATTGTGGAGGTTATTTATGCATCAAGCAGGTATAGTATATCTAAATGTCAATATTGAATGTGGGCTAACTCTAGCAGTGTAATATAGTTTCATCCTATGTAAACTCGTGAAGCAGTGAATCGTTTGTACGCCTTTGTACTTTATTAACTCACTTGCGCTATAATCATTATTGCTAAGTTTTCACTTTCATGCCCCACATTCTAATTTATTCCTTTCTGCATTCAGAATTTCTCCGCCTTCATCGGATGATGCATTTCTCTGCTGAAAGGCTGTTTCGGGAAAATGAGATTCTGTGATTTCTTATTGACATTCCTAATTAGTAAAGACACAGCTATTTTTACCGACGTGACTTGCAAACGAATCATCTACTAAATATGAAAACAAATTATATGTCTCGGAAGAAAAGATGGGTCGGTGATGGCTAAGGCAAACTTGGTTATAATAAAGATTCTGCCCTGAAAATTTTATTTGCTATCGTGAGTAAAGGTTTTTGCTGTTTTCTTCCATTACTAGCAACCGTCACTAGTAACATAGTCATTACCAACTACTATTACAGACTTGTAATCACACGGAAAAATAGTTATGCCACCATAACAGACATTAAAGTATATTAAGTATTTTCATGAGTCAAAAGCACGACCTACTGAGTTAGAAGTGCTTTTTACATTATTTTGTTAAGTTTATTTGTACAGAAATTATAGCCAGTACTGAGGTTTTGGTACAACGTTTCATATCGAAACGTCCGATGTAAGCAAACAATGACAGCGAAGACAAAAATTGGGAATGAGCCTATGTGCCATATTTCGGTGTTTGTTTCCCCTACACCAGCACTCATCCAACCCACTCTTGCCACCGACCTTATTGCTTATACAGCCATCGCATACAGTGGTTTAAAGTTATTGGATATACCAATTTACAGGTTTAACACATTCCTGGGGCTGGTATGAAAATGTTAAAGAGTTGTAGTAACGTGGAATTTCGTTACGCAGCCATAATGTACAAGGAAGTATGGTAAACGATTTTTTTATGAGTAAACAGAATGGCCTACTGCGTTAGCAGTGCTCTTTACATTATTTTATTAAGATTATTTCATTACAACATTAAATATACACACAACATTAAATATACTTTATTGTACTTTAAGGTTGCATAACGAATACCACGTGACTACTGGCCTTTAATATTTACAGATTTGCTCCGTGAATGCGTTTGATAAGTAAATTGGCATATCCAATAATTTTACACCACTGTATGTAGTGGCTATGTAAACAATGTCTTCGGAGGAAAGTGTGGATTATATGAGTGCAAATGAAAAGGCAAAAACCCATGAAGTATGACATATACATTCATCACCAATTTTTGCCGCCGATCTCATTGTTCATTCACATCTGACGTCTCGATACGAGACTTTGTAGCAAAAATAATTAGTACTAACTATTTCTGTAGAAATAAATTTAACAAAATAATTAGCAACTTCGTATTTTCCTAACAACCTCAATACGTTGAAAAGCGATAAGAACATCAAAGATAAATTCACCAATCACATAAGCACCTTGAACAATTACCAGAAGCATAATACATATTAACATGTATCAGTCTTATTTACAAACATGTTTTGATTGTATTAAATGAACTGGATAATTTTTGTCTCTTGTAAGAGTGCAGTGAAATGTTTTCAGTGGATTCCCTTGCTTCGCGGTACTCTGGATATTGTGATTTGCTGTTTATTATTTGCTTCAAATTCTGAGTTGGATTCTGTATGGAATTCGTGATATATTCCAAATTTTCGGCCAGACAGGTACATGCAAATACAACCAGTCACGCTCAGAGTCGCTAGAAATTACGAGCGTGTACATACAAACTCATGTATAACTTCCTTGTGCCTCTGTCAAGGAGAAAGAGCTACATCAATAACTCGAAGTAATTCAGGTATCAAGGAGAATGTTAAAGTTATTTGCGCTGTAGACACCCCGAATTACTACATACAACTTGATTTTTAGAGAACTTTAACCTAAAATATGAAGTAGATCTTTCAGTGTTAGTTTACGTTTCTCAATACTATATGGAAGAGAGAATTTCAACTATCGAAATGCATTGAATTGTTAATACACTATTTTCCCAAGCAACTGAAACTCAGCATTGGAATGAAACACTTGTTTCTAAAAGCTGAACACATAGAAGTTGTTTATTTCCTTAAGGGAAGCCATAACAAAGCACAGCAAATACAATATGTTACATAAAAGCATATAACAGGAGAAATCTCAGCCTAATACATCCAAATTCGACAAAAATATTCTGTGTGCTTTTAATAAAGTATCGTTTGATATTTATGGTAGATCCGTTATATTGTTTATTATTTAACGATATTAATGCAGAAACGCAATCATTCACTCGTGTTTTATAACGACACATGGTATTTAGTGATCATATATTGCTCTCATTTTTTATTCTTAGTTACTTATGTATTTTGTATAAGTTGAAGGTTAGTGTTCCCCACAAGGCATTCACTGTTTCGGGATATTTTTAATAGGAGGTGATGAATGCACCACAAGTCCAGGAAGAACTGTCGAATTATGTTTCCACTTGTTTAACCAAAAGTACCATTATTTACTTCACCTTCCACTGAGAATATCTTTCACCAAGCAACCGAGTCCCTGGACTCTTCTTCAATTTTCAGTATCATGCTCAGCGCCTCTACTCATTGGCTCTATCCCAGTCTATCTAAAAACGTCTTTAAAATATAGGCAAATCTTACTTTACTCCGCAAGGACAAGAATCACTAATTTAGTAGAAGACCTGTATAGACTTATATCATTTAATATCACTGGCATACGAAAAGTATTATTTTTTCAAAAAAGCGTTGATTTAGAGAGGAAAAACAATCGAAGCCAAGAACTGGATGTTTGAATTCATTTAAATTATTCATAGGCTGTGCAATAGTGAGTAGTTTTGATTCTGAGATTTACATTCAAATAAGAATTTAAACATTTTTTAATGCAATACAAAGATATTCACATACTCACGCACGCACACACCCGCGCGTGTCCACAGCGACTATAATTGCATATGCTTGTGTGTACATCCAGGCACACACGTACGCTAGAAACTGAGAAAAAGGTAGAAAGATATATATGATGTGCAGATGCAAATGGCATTAACATCGAATTCTCTGTTTCTCTACCTGCTTTTTCTCTCCTTCTACCACTGTCTCTGTCTTTCTATCTATCTATATATATATGTGTGTGTGTGTGTGTATGTGTGTGTGTGTGTGTGTGTGTGTGTGTGTGTGTGTGTATAATTGTCACTAAATTTGACTAGGGTGTGTAGAAACACCTACAATGCTAGAAATACGAGCTAAAATTGATCCCATGCACTAACAGGGACCTGAATCGTCAGAAAAATACCAGTCGAGAATTCTTAGTACTGGCGTCAGTTTCGATAACTACCCATGTCTCATCAGTTAAGCCCCACGGCCATGGCTTTCTCCGGCATGCTTCTCTATTAGTCTATATGATTTCATCATCCAAATTACTGAATGTTTTAACGATTCGCTAATGTGTATATATTTGGGGGATCAGGGAACACTTTTTCAATTAACTGTTCCAGGACCCTTGCCTGATCCCGGCGACAGTTCTTCTTTATATGGCCCAATTTCAGGCACACGTGACACTTAGAGGTCGTCCCTCAACCATCACCGTGTACCTAGAACCGGCCATTGTTAAAAAATCTGGTAAAACCAGTTCATCGGTTGATTGGATCATAAGGGTCAAAAGCAATTTTGACCCGACCCAATCAACCACAGACAACGTTTTTACATTTAAGAGCTGGCAGTGCCGCCACCCAGGCCTCGGCGGATAGGGACTTCTATCCACTTCTGTACCGGGTGGCAGGCCACACACCCAGGGTCTTCTCAACTTTCTACCGCCATAAGTAGGGAGAAACAAAATTTTCTCCTCTTCCAAAGGCATACTTGCAAAATCATGAGCTTCCGCAGGGGGTGTCAAAAACAACACACACAATCCCATACTTCGCACCCCGGCGGATAAACCTAACAGTTGACAGATAGTCTGCCAATCTCCCCAATTTCTTCCTCAGAGAAGACCTTGATGGTGTCAAGGACCCTGGAATAGTTCCTTAACACCACCGTTCTCTCTGTATAATTTTTCAACCATTCTTTGGGGCCCAAAATTTTCCACACCAAAGCGGATTTCACATTTGCCATGTTGATAGTCGAAACAAAAATAAAAGTCCACAAACAAAAATCAAAATGTTCAAAGGAAAGTCTATAAAGAAACTAAAAAAAATCAGGAAGACAGACAGAAGAAGAAAGAGCGAAGGAAGATAATCCAAAATGGCAACACAACACAACACAATTCTGCTACTCTGGTAATCCAAACTGGTAGTCATTCGCAGCACAAATGGTATTCCGCCCAATTCTAGCTGTACACCTGTCCTTTATGGTAAAAATCCACTTTAAAGGGCACAAACACATTCATAGAAATTTCAAAGAAAATTTTGGAGGAACACACTTCCAAAATAAACACAATTCTCACTACACATTGAGTCTTCTTACACGACCACTGGCAAACAAATGGCTGGAACTCAGTGGAGACCCCTGTTCGAAAAAAATATTTAAATACAAACAGCAGACCGCAATAAGCTCCCCAAAAAACGTGCTTTACCTGTGGTCGTGCTTCAAATGTTCAAATTTTCACGTACGACGTGACTTCCACCCCGACGACAACTTAGTAGCAGTAAGCGAGTTACCACACAGCCACGCCTGCGCCTGGGTAAAGAAAATAATGCGTGCGGAGTTTTAAGTAAATAATGTTTCAAACAAGAACACAGCAAAGGCAATAGCTGAGCGAACGGAAAGTTCGTAAGTAATTCCTCATCAGTCAACGTCAAAAAGATCCTTACAATTTCGTAACTACACATGCACATACATCATCGTTTTAAAGTGCAAGTTTCTGATTTTGCATACATCATATTAAATAGATTTACTGAGATTTCAAGTGACTTCAGTTCCCCAGTAGGATATATGAAAGTGAATTGTCTTGGTCAGTTCTCTAGAGGACAATCTTTACACATGGAATAGGGAATGAAATTGTTCATCGGTATAAAAGAAGGGGAGATAATACCGTCCACTAGTGAGATGAACACGAACAGGATAGCATGATTCCTGTCGAAAAGACATGCTAAAAGGCTCTAAATCATATTTTTGGGAGGAAATATTCTCTGCAGGTGCTGTATTATAAACACTTCAATACACACAATGTAACGGTCATTGACACCTGCCTGAACAACATTGCTTCAAATATCGCATGATGCAATTGATGCAATCACATATCCACACCACAAGCTGTAACATCAAAATCCTGATGCTACCTGAAAGAATCTTGCCTTTCAAAGACTGTAGTCTATAGAGCCACTCTCATGCTATCCGATGGCATCGGAGGACATCGGAACTACTTTCCCCAAAGCAAGTGGCATATCGTGAAGAGAGATCTCACTATGAACTTCCAGTTGCCATCCTTGTCTCCCGAGAGACTATACATAATATGCCAATCTGCAATATCCATGAATTGGCGGACGGAACTATCTTATTCACACCACCAGCGGTAGCACTATTACTGAACTCCACGCTACTGGCAGATGGCACTTCTTTTTTAACGCTGAGCGCTTGTCTGCTTCAACACACGTCTGATTATTTAATCCCTGCGGACCATATAGAATACAGTCTGCACAGGTCTCATTCTAACGCAACGCCTTCAAATTATTTCGCTTCCACTGATGTGACAATAAAATCCTCTGAACGACAATACATCTAAGGACACGAGAAAATACTCCACCATAGTCTTCCAAATACATTGAATTAATGTCTCTGCTACACTATATTGCCGCTTATAGAAAATTTGCCGGCAGCTCCCTGCCAACATCGCCTCTGACGACGTGAGCCTAAAACATCTGTCTATATGTATATACCATAAAAACACATGCACATAAACACAAGCACAAACCCACACACATATCACACGGTCATATAGTATGTGTGCAAAGGAACGAAATATATAAATATGTTGATGTATCTTCATATATCTATGTAGAAGATACAACTTCTCGAAGATCCTAAACTTTTTGTAATCTTTAGAATAAGTTGTATATACGAACTGCATCATCATAATATATTAATTACTATTACATACTGATAACATATTAGCACATTTATTTCATTACTTCAGTGTATTTAGCAATGTATCTTAATTATTACATATATGTAATTCACAGAGGACAATATGAATGTAAATACATGCGTATTTTCAAACCGTTCAACACTAGCATCCGGAATTGAACATGTTATCAATTCTACACTGAATATAGAATAAATAAGCTGTAAATATATTCATACAACTCACGCCGTATTGATAAATCAGCATATTTTCAGCCGACGACTGTTTAATAAGCTAATTAACAATAAAACTTTGTCTAATAATTTCTTCGCACCATCCTATCCATCAATACAATTATGGAAATAAAAGGTAGCGCATTAGATTTATAAAATAATATATTCGTCGGTCTGAAGACGACTTTGGGATTGTTTCCAATTTATTAAATTGCTGACGATATACGTGTTGTCACACCTTTCCACTTGTGTATGATTTCAGTGTTTCTGCGTGTTTATGTACATATATGTATGATCGTATATAAGAATCTATATATGCAATGAATATGTATAACATTATTGATTACTCCATCTCCCTGTTTTACTGCGTATCTCTCTGAACTACTGTGTATACATATATATAAATACACATATATATATATATATATATATATATATATTATATATATATATATATATATATATATATATATATATATATATATATATACATATATATATATATATATATATACAAACATATATATTATATATATATATATAATAATAAATATTAGGGAATAAATCCAAATTTACAGGGAAAAATCAGATTTAGGACTGAATCCAATTTTATAGTAAAATATTATATAATATTAATTAGAGACAAAACCACTATTATGCAAATCAAACAAAGAAAGACTTAATCCAATACATAAAAAATTTTATATAAATTAAATAAAATTAAATTCCCCACATAAATTTTTTATGTATTGGATTAAGTCTTTCTTTGTTTGATTTGCATAATTGTGGTTTTGTCTCTAATTAATATTATATATATATATATATATATATATATATATATATATATATTTAATTACTCTGTGGCATTCTGTAGAATATGTTGTATAAAAGATCGCGGGTAAGGCCAAATCAATGCGAAATGAATGCATGGTGAATCATAAGAAAACAAATATGTGAATTAATATAGACTTATCTTATATTCAATATGTCGGGGTATGAGCCCATTTTCTAGAAATTGACGAATGTCATAGATGTGCGCGTGTGTGAGCGTGTGTGGAGTTCAGCGATACGGCATGCTGTCCGCAGGGAAGGACTCGACATAGAGATAATGTATACCAACCCTTCCCCGAGAAAAGCTATGTACAAGAACAACACATCTCACTAGTCTGAGGAGTGCACATTGTCGAACTACCCCATCAATGACCCTGCTGCATACACGCATTAAGGAACACATGCGGGCAGACATTTCCGCGTAGTTACCTCTACGGGAATGCTAGACCCTGGAATTCACAGTGCACAATAAGGCAACACAGCGGAGCAGGTGCACATTAGAATATCTGAGACCATCCTCATACACCAGAAGAAAATTAAGATCAACAATAGAAGAGAGTTACATGAAACTACCTGGTTGCTATAGCAACACCCTTCTGCGCATATCAACTCCACAGATGCTCACGCATACGTACATCGGCAACATTCATCAATTTCTTGAAGATGGGCTCCTAACCCCGAAATATTCAATACAAGGTAAGTCTATATTAATACACATATTTGTTTTCTTGTGATTTACCTTGCATTTACCTCACATTGTTTATACATATACATTTATGTGTGTGTGTGTGTGTGCACGCGCGTGTGTGTGTGTGTATGTATATATGTGTGTGTGTATGTATATATATATATATATATACCTACATAAGGTGGTTGTCTACACCTTGTACAGAGTCCGACCACCTCCTGTACCTCCACCTTAGATCCATCATGGTGTCTGGTGTGGATTTGTAAACCAAACGTTTTGAAAAGATACCCACACAGATTGCCTATCGGATTTGGACCACAAAGACCTGCAGCTAAGTTCTGATTTTGTGGATTTTAAAATGTATTTTGAGGCCTCCGTTAGATTTGCAGACCTTATGCCATACACCGAACCGCAATAAAAACGCGCGATTTTTTTCAAATGTCATTTTAGTATGGTAAATTCTGAAATTTTATATCGGGAATGTAAATGTAAATATTCCAAGAGAGGCTGGTTTCTTTCTGAAACCCAAACAGAAGGTAACCTTTCAAATTTCCCTGAAACGTGACGCCAAATCGCATGCACGGATATCTCGTGGAGGTTATTAGTATTGTTATTAGGAATGATTGAGAGATAAATTGAGACTTCGGCCTCGTCTACACACATGCACATAAGCACACATATCTAAGCACATATACACATAAATATGCGTTTGTAGATACACACATATACTTTAAATGTGCATACATAAATGATATATACATATACGTATGTATGTAAGTATGTATGTATGTATGTATGTAAACGTTTATATGTACCTCTTTATTCTTGTAAATAGCTACATCTATAAATTGACATACAGCTGACTTTCATTGGATTATTAAATTTACCTGAGCGGGTGATAAAGACAAGCGATTAATTTTCAACATGGTGGCATCGAACCCGAAATACCGTCGTTGCCAAATAATCTTTGCAACCACAAATACAATGTGTTTGCCTCTGCACATGTCATTTTGACTGATTATATCATGCTTAGTTGTAACAAAAGGAATCACTACAAATATCAACTTGATGACCTAAAATTCACTATTTTATCTTTAACAAGTTATTGATTTTCTTGGTTTATGCTTTAAGAATTGTGTTGCTTTGAGTATCACATCTCTTAGCGACAATGCTAATGACAAAAGTGTATTGTCAAGCTGTGCGGTAATACTTTATTTTTCTATTCGATAGGATTTACGTTTGACCTTTTAACTGTAGAAAAGTTATGAATATTTTAAAATTTGTTTCCAAGTTATCTTCATTGCTGCAATAATTTTTTACTATTAATCTGCTTTACCTTATAGT
Organism: Octopus sinensis; assembly: GCF_006345805.1. Classification (NCBI taxonomy): domain Eukaryota; kingdom Metazoa; phylum Mollusca; class Cephalopoda; order Octopoda; family Octopodidae; genus Octopus; species Octopus sinensis. The sequence continues at coordinate 119,544,815 of NC_042997.1, read as the reverse complement.
TCAACCATTTATTTATAAGATTGTTTTCAAGATAACATGTGCATTCTCTCTGAATTCCTTAGGCTACTCAAAAGAAGTGTAAATGAAAGAATATTCACGTAGGAGTGGCTGTGTGGTAAGTAGCTTGCTTACCAGCCACAAGGTTCTGGGTTCAGTCCCACTGCGTGGCACCTTGGGCAAGTATCTTCAACTATAGCCTCGGGCCGACCAAAGCCTTGTGAGTGGATTTGGTAGAGGGAAACTGAAAGAAGCCTGTCGTATATATGTATATATATGTATGTGTGTGTGTGTGTGTGTGTGTGTGTGTGTGTGTATGTTTGTGTGTCTGTGTTTGTCCCCCCAACATCGCTTGACAACCGATGCTGGTGTGTTTACGTCTCTGTAACTTAGAGGATAGAATAAGCACTAGGCTTACAGAGAAGAAGTCCTGGTTCCACTTGCTCGACTAATGGCGGTGCTCCGGCATGACCAGTCAAATGACTGAAACAAGTAAACGAGTAAAAGAGTAAGAGAGTAAATACCTGGATGATAAACATATTTTATTCCTGTTTTGTTTACTTATTTTTTGTGGAAAAAATATTGGAGGAATTTCTAATAGCGTCAGTTTCATGAGAGTGCCTATAAGTCTGCAAATTATCTCAGCAAACCACCGGTGTTTGTTTTATCGCAAGTTTAAAAGAACGACAAAATGGTAAACTCATACAAACTGCTGGCCCTTGTTAAGCCTTTGAAATTTCTATAGCAAAGTACTAATTCGTATTGGATTCGAAACCAGAGCATTGTATCTGCAGACACCACTTCTTCACAAAACTGCCGTAAGTAGCACAAATCCTTTTAATGTTTTTTTTATTTTTATTTCAACCGCCTAAATTCGGTTCACTAGATTTTATTAGTATGCTGTGGGAGATTAAATTCCCTTTTCTTAAAACCCCAAAATATTTAGCCTTGTTTGATGAGCACAAAGCTACTACTAATAATTTGTGCCCGGTGACACGTTGGCAATGAAGTCGGACTTTTTGCAAAAATCTTTTACAGTAATTTCTTACGTCTCTCTCTTTAACTCTTTTACTCGTTTCAGTCATTTGACTGCGACCATGCTGGAGCACTGCCTTTAGTCGAGGACATCGACACCCACGACGTATTCTTTAAAAGCCTAGTACTTTTTCTATCGGTCTCTTTTGCCGAATCGCTAAGTTACGGGGACGTAAACACAACAGCAATTTTTTTTTGGGGGGGAGACACACAAATATATACACAAACACACACATATATGTATATACATATATATGACGGGATTCATTCAGTTTCCGCCTACCAAACCCACTCACAAGGCTTTGGTCGGCCAGAGGCTATAGTAGAAGACACTTGCCCAAGGACTGAACCCGGAACAATGTGGTTGGTAAGCAAGCTACTTCCCACACAGCCACTCCTACGTCTGCTCACATTACATTATCGACTTTTGTCAACTACGCTTCTGATATTTTTGTAAAGCTAATTTAATGTACTTGTGGAAATGACTATGTAAACCTATCTAAGAATACTTGCGTAATTCTGTATTCTACCGTTCATTTTACTATATGATTTTCACAATTCAAAATTCCTGGGTAGTATCACCAGAAGGTAATATTTTACCATATAAAATGAATGTATATTATTAGTGATTAATAATGGCGGTGGACTAGCAAAATTGTTTGGACATCAGAATAAATCGATGTGTTGTTTGTTCTTGTAGTTTACATTCTGATTTCGAAAGCTAGTAAAGTCAATTTAACGCTTATCATTTCATGGCCGATAAAATAAAGTACCAGTCATGTACTAAAACCTTCCCCTATTGCCGACGTTATGCCAAAGTTTGAGACTATTATTAAGAATTAAATAAGGGCGATAGAATGGCAGAAGCGTAATGGCATTGGAATAAATAGCAGAGTTTGTTCTTGCACTTTCTGAATTCAAATCTGGCCTAAGTCAACTTTGGTTTCATTCTCCAAGGATCATGAAAAAGAAATACCAGTCAAGTACTTAGATCGATGATATGAGTTAAAACTTATCCATTCAAAATTGCTTAACATTGAGCATAAATAACAAATCATTATTAATGATTAAATCTGGTATAACCTACGCGAAGTCCCAAATCATATAAGATAGGTTCTCAGACAGAGATACATAATTATGTATTGTGATATAAACCTCCAACTGATCAGACGAAGCAATACCGTTGTAAAGTCTTGCTTTATATAAACCATAACTTCTCTGTTGGTTTTCTTCAATTTATATTAGCTAACGGTTTAACAGGTTAGATTAAATTACGAGAATTGCGTCTTAACCTTGAGGATATTCAAGATAAATTATAAGTCGTAACACAGGAACCGAATGCCAATGATGCTAACTCAATTAGCTTATCGCATATAAATTTAATATTAATAATAATAAGAACAATAATTCTACAAATATATAATTTCTTTTATTGAACAGAGGTCGTCTAATGAGGGAGATGTTACGAGTAGTTTCCAATTTGTGGAGATATATATACAAAGGTGAACGTAAGAAACGAATGGGTGAAAGTAATGAGTTAAAATAGTAGACAAAATATATGAACATATTTATGATGCAATACTTGTAGTACAGGCCAGCCTCAACTAATGTCAGAGATCCAGAATCGCATTTGCTTAGACTTGTTTGGTGAGGATAGGAAGTCACCAAACCTGTCTCCATTCTATAATCCCATGTTTAGAATGGTTTATTAATAACTTACCGTTTAACATCCAGTTAACCCTGACCAAGAACATTCGTGCCAACATGTTGTTCAGCCTTGGGTATCTTGTAATATTTGTTTTAAGGGGGTGGGGAAGACAAGGAAAATAAGACCAGGGCTAAGTGGAATAAATACAATCACAAAATCGGGGACAAGAACAAGGTTAAGGAGTAAGTAAAAAGAAATACAATTACTTAGAGTTGTATATAAAATTTCAGAATTACCTGCTAAATCTGCTTCTTATGACAGTGTTTGATTAGAGAGGTACATAATTAATATGATCTTCAACTAGGAATATTGTGTAAAAAGGCTGTACTTTCTTATCCAGTTACAAAATACGAGGGGCATTCAATAAGTAATGCCTCTGATCCACTTGCAATTGTTTGATCTAGCTGAAATTTTGCAATTATTTATATTTCTATAGATTAAGTGGCAAATTACAGCTCTGAACTAATTGTGGTTTCTGATTTACAGGTGTTTGAACTGAGTCAAGTGTGAAATGGAGCCTGTTGAGTGTCGAGCAGTGATCCAGTTTTTGTATTTGAAAGGTTGCACACCACGGGAGACTTTTGATGAAATGAAAGTAACTTATGGTGATGATGCCCCATCATATGACCTTGTAAAACGCTGGCATCGTGAATTCAAACATAGTTGGAATTCTGTGGAAACAGCTCCTAGATCTGGTCGCCCCGCTTCTGCCATTGATGAGGCATCTGTCCGTCAAGTTGAGGCTGCCATTTTGGAAAATCGACGCATAACTATTCGCCAAATAGCCCATGAGGTCAAGATTAGTACCGGATCTGTGGAAAGTATCATTCATGACCATTTGCATATGCAAAAGGTGTTTGCCAGATGGATTCTCAGGTTGCTCACACCTTTCCAGAAGCAAGAAAGCGTCGAGTGCTCGAGGATGAATTTGGAGATGTGCCAAGAAGATGAGTAAAAAATTTTCAAAAGACTGATTACAGAGAATGAGACCTGGGTCCATCACTATGATCCAGAGACCAAAGCCCTGTCAATGCAGTGGAAGCACCGTGACTCACCCCCTCCAAAGAAGGCAAGGGTGCAGCCATCCGCTGGCAAGGTCATGCTCACAGTCTTCTGGGACCAGGACGGAGTAGTGATGACAGATTTCCTGGCAAAGGGTACCACAATTACAGGAGCCTATTATGCTTCACTTTTGAGGAAATTAAGAGAAGCTATCAAAATCAAGAGGCGGGGCAAGATCAGCAAAGGTATCCTCCTCCTGCAGGACAACGCTCCGGTCCACAACTCGCATCTCGCCAGATCAGAAGTACAGGCGAGCAGCTATGAACTTCTCCCCCATCCCCCTACTCTCCTGACCTTGCACCCTCTGATTTTCACCTCTTCCCAGCTATGAAGTTGTTTTTGAAAGGAAACCGTTTCCCAGATGATGCAGCCTTGATATCTGAAGTCACGTCGTGGTTGGAGGACCAAGCTGGGGTCTTCTACAAAAACGGTCTCCAGAGCTGCATCAAACGATGGGAGAAATGCGTAACTCTGGGTGGTTCTTATGTAGAAAAAGACTAATAACTGTGCCAAGTTTCGTTGCTCTACTACTATGGGAAGTGGGTCAGGGGCATTACTTATTGAACGCCCCTCGTACAGATACATTTTACAAAATGTCCCTTGAAAAACTTGTATCAAACACAGCATTGAATATCAATAACATGCCCTTGAAATGGAAACGGGACCTTTTGATGGAAGGAGAATTTCTTTCAGGCGGCTTGTGAGCGCACACAAACATGCACACAAACACATACAAACATTCCTATGTGAGTCTGATTGTATGGGTTGATGAATGGATACATGTATTACCACACATATAGATGCGCATGTCCATACACACATGAATATCAAAATACGTCAGTATCATTGAATAGAGCAATTACACATGAACTACTTCAAGTTTCATGTTCGGATATTACAGTAATGGGACGGGCTTCGACAGCACATCGTGCATGATCTAAACATCCTTTAGAAACGCAAAAATGCACCTGAATATCACTGACTATCTATCTATCTATCTATCTATCTATCTATCTATCTATCTATCTATCTATCTATCTATATCTATCTATATCTATCTATATCTATCTATCTATCTATATCTATCTATATCTATCTATATCTATCTATCTATCTATCTATCTATCTATCTATCTATCTATATCTATCTATCTAGCTAGCTAGCTAGCTAGCTATCCATGCGTGCGCATTTGCAAGTGTGTGCGCATGTGTGTGTGTGCGCGCCCATGACTGTGTTTGTATGTGTCTATATCAACTTCATTCATTAAGTGGCAATTATCTCACACGGAATTGAGTGCTCTGTCATATATAAATATCCTTACCTATATACATACATGCATACATACGTACGTACTTCCACTTTTAGCACATAAGGTTAATAATGTTCAAAAATTACTTACCAATTTCCACAGATACTACACTTCTTAAATGGAATTAATTAACAAATAAATGTGTTTCATTCACTGTATTTATTCCTGTTTGTAGGAAATCAAGGTGTTAGTTGAACTTGTGTTGCAGCTCTTGTTATTTTGGTGCAACCCAAATTCATAACGTTTCTATATATCGTTGAATAGATAAGCTGATAAGAAAGTGTTCGAAGAGATGTTTTACGATAACTGTAATTAGTAGATTAAATCAAATCCAGAATTTTCGCAATTTGTAAATATATAATTAGTTCATTTACAGCTCATCAACATTGACGAACGCAAACAATGAAATATCTATAAAATGTTGCATATAAAACGTGGAATATTAATTGGTTGCTGTCAGATCATTAATATGTAGTTATAAATTACTGATTATAATTATCAGTATTGTTGTTGTAGTAGTAGTGGTGGTAGTAGTAGTAGTAGTAGTAGTAGTAGTAGTAATAGTTGTTGTTGTAGTAGTAGGAGGAGGAGGAGGAAGTGGGTGAGTAATGATGAGAAAAGTTATAATTATAATTATTATTATTACATCCCCTCCTCCTTCTCCTCCTCCTACTACTACGCTTCCTTTCTTTCGAGTTCAATTAAATAAGTACCAGATGTCCACTTGGGTCGATCTAATCGACTTAACCCCTTCCTCAAAATTGCTGCCCTTGTGGTAATATTTAAAAGCATTGTTATTACTACCATTATATAAAAACTCACAGCTAATTTTGCTGGTTATGATGCAAAGTAGTATCAGCTGTCTACAGCCAGTAGAGTAAGGTGACACTTGTTTACTGGTCATGCTTCAAGGACACTGCGAAGAATTGTTGCAGTGCCAAGCAATGCTGATTATTGTAAGTGTTCTAATTTCACGCCTGACCCAATCTTATATTTCCATGCTGGTAGTTTAGTACTGATAATTCCAAGTGCACCAATTTCTATTGGTATCACGTCTACTCTCTTCACTGACGACAACCTTTGTAATTCCCACTTCAAATCGTCATAGTTTTTTATTTTTATTTCATCTTTCACAGTGATCCTGTTGTCACTGGCGCATCCTATGTCGATTATCGTACATGTTATTTCTCTTTTATTGACCACAACAGTGTCCGGTTCCCTATGTCTGGTCGAGTGATCGAAATGGATCATTGCATCCTACAAGATTTTGCAAATCTGATTTCCGGTGATTCATAGAGATTTTTTTTTCTCATACCACATCTTTGCTCTTTGTAGGCTCTTTGCTAATGGATCATATTTGCCACATTGTCATGGCGTGTTTTGTGTTCGCGTTTTGCCAATTTCGAGCATTCGTTAACGATGTGCCGTACATTTTCACCCCTCTCACTACACATTCTGCATTTGTCACTATTGGTCATTAACGTTGCTCCTGAGCTGTGCATATGATGGCTTCTGTCTCTATCTTCAGGTCACTCCTTCTCCTCGACGGCCACCGGTCATCTGTAACTGTCTTGGCCTTCACATCTCCTGAAAACTGACCGTACATTTTCTTTACCTTCCGCGATTTAATATTATTATTATTATTATTTTATTATTATTATTATTATTATTATTATTATTATTATTATTATTATTATTATTATTATTATTATTATCATTATCATTATCATTATTATTATTATTATTATTATTATATTATTATTATTATTATTATTATTAATATTATTATTATTATTGACCACAGTTGAGTTAGGAATCTCGGTTAATGGATAGGATCCCGGTTACTGGAAGTTAAACGCGTCCTTCCCGGCTCACAAAGACTACAGGTACCGGATTACTGAAATAGTTGACGGGGAACATCTTCAATAATCGGTAGTGGGCCGCCCTGAAGAGGGCGTTTGGAGCAGAATCAATGGCGTTTAGCAAGGAGATAGCAATAGAAAGGAATAGATCGATCAGAGGATGAAGTAGTTATATTAGAAGAGCGATTAAAAACGGTGTACGACCGATATGTTAGCGGCGAGGATGACCCTCGATCATTTCTTGGAAACGAAACACGAAGTTTGTGTTTTTAGAGCTAAGGACCGTTTGGCTGTCTGATGTGCGCGAACTGTGGTGACGCGACGTGAAAACAAAACCACGATCAAGCTTTTGACAGATCTGGATTTGTGCGTGCTACGCGAATACGAGCAGATGTGTGCGGCTTCTGAGAGAGAGCGATGGGTTGCGGAACGCACTGGACTTTACTTCGTACCTGGACGATAACAGCCACTGAAATTTGGTAGGTGATCAGCGATTGCACAAGTCACAGATCGCCCGGTTTCGATGGTCTGCTCTATAAATTCTATGTATCCATGCCAGATTCGTTTGGCGACTGTTTGGCAGGTGTCTACTGCAACAACAATGGAACGAGAGAATTCCTAGTGCTGTTTGCAGAGGTGCGGTGACATGGCTGAGGGGGGAGGCCTATAATTTTCGGCCCCAAACTTTGATAAACAGAGAGTTTAAGATTTTGGCCAAAGTGTTAGCGAAAAGGTTTGCGCTAGTCAGTAGCGTAGTTGGAGAAGCCCTAAGGTGCATAATCCCGAACAGGTCTTCCCACAACTTCCACATTATGCGATACATCATAGAGAGGGCTGGGACTATTTGTATCAATCAACAGCAGTCGATAAGGTCGACCATCGTTACTTGGAAAGTACTGTGAAAGAAAGCAGTTTCGGATCCGTTTTCAGAGGCTGGATTATTGTAGTGCACAGCGGCACCTGTTTAGTGTTCAAAATAAGTGGCTACCTGTCGGAGCCGTTTGGCATCGCCCACTCGGCCCGTCAGGGCTGCCTGCCTGCGCCTCTTCTATACGTATTGGCACTTGAGCCGCTGTTGTGGAAGTTACAACAGCTAAGGGGCATCCCTTTCGAACTGGAACAAGGAAGTGCAGTGTCAACTTACGCAGACGACGTTACCGTCATTGTATGTAATGCCTCCGAAGTGGAGAAGGTCGGCACCATCCTAAAGTCGTTTGAAGGGGCTAAAATCTTGGCCGACAAATAGCTTGGTTTGCGGTTGGGCTCCTGGAGAGGGAGGACGATGCCATCGGACGGCGTCGCCGGACGGTGGACCGACGGACCGTTTAAAGTACTCGGGGTCTGATTTCCTCCCTACCTCCAGGTTGATAATAATTTGGATGAGGTGACGAACAAAGTGGCCAGTCTCACCCAGAAATGGCCTGAAAGTAAGTTATCCCTGAAACATCTGGTAGAGGTGGCGAATGTTTACCTCGCCTCCGTTATCATTTATCTCCGTCGTGCCTTGAACGGATTATTGCTCGATCAGGTTGGGTCGTCTCATATTAAAATTCCTGTCGAAGGATGCGTTCCAATGTCCAGGCGATCAGTATGTTGCCAGCATCCTCTGAGTGGCATATTAGGTATGCCGTGACTCGAAATGCGTAGACATGCTCTCATGTTAGGTCACCTGCAACAATTTCCTTCGCTTCTAGCTATGATTTCTGAGGGGTGAGCGTGTGTGGGGCCGTTTGTTCTATGAGTGTATTGTTTTGATTTAGTTGATCTGTATAGAAAGCTTTCAACACATCTCTATAATCCTCGCTAATCCATGTTATGCATTTGGCTTCAGGTGAAATTTTTGGTGGAGTCACTACAAGTCGAGTGTTTGGGTTATCCTGTTCCTGGTTACCTAGTAGATCGTTTTTTAGAGAGTTTGTTTCATCAGCAGGTATTTTCGAAACAAAATTTAACAAAAGGTTCCCCACTGAGTAACGCGGTCCTTGTGATGACCGATTCTGCGTGAGTTTTGGCTTGTCATTAAGCATTGACAGTAACAATAGGAGACAGGTCTGCTTGTTTTGAGTTAACTTTTTGACCTGGCCGTTTCCTTGTTCTTCGAATGGATATAGTTATCATATTTGTTTTGTTAGCTAAGTTTCCCGGCATAACTCTTTTGTTCTGTTTTAATCTAAGTGACTAATTATTTTCTTTTTATATTCGGTTGTGGTTGTCACGGTATCACTTGTGACACGTGTATTTTTTCTTTTATTTTCCGTGTGTGTGTGTGTGTGTGTGTGTGTGTGTGTGTGTACGCGTGTGTCTTGTAGGCATTATTTATGTTGCTTATAAATATTAATATGTGTGCATGGATGCGTGGACAGTTGTATGTATAGTTTACTACTCAAATTACGTACTTACTGCGTAAGTGGTGCTTTTCCAGGTTTCCTACTGCTGATTACGACTTCTCGTGTATGTTGCATTGAGATATCGCGCATTTAAGAGAGAACGTACACCTTATATGACAAAATCTTTCCGGTCAGTTAGTTTCTCTGCTTTAACAGAAATTTTCCCTCGGTTTTTATTGCGAACTTTTCTTTCCATCACACTGTTATTGGATTGAGTTTGTTTTGGGAAGAGAGCTTTTTAATGTACGTCCATGTTGTTATTTAGCCTGGAGCATTATTATTATTATTATTATTATTATTATTATTATTATTATTATGCCCCGCCGCAACCCTTCAAGAGATATTATAATCACAAGACACGCTCGTGTCAATCAATAAACAAACTTTATTGTTTTCGTCTTTCACAATATCTGACTTATTAGCTTTGATGTCCTGTCTGCAAAAACTGGAAATTCTCAAAGAATCGTTACATTTTCTCCCTCGCTTTCAGCCTTAGCGTGGTGCGTGTACCATTTATCAGCAGTTTTGGTTTTATAATACCGACACATTAACCAGTGTAAATATAGGCCAACTCCGTCATATCTTGATTTATGCACTATAGGTGTTCAAACTTTACACCCAGAGATTAAGTGCTCCAATGTTTCAATCACATTGTCGCAGTATCGGCACTACCCCATTTCATCACATTGGCTTGGTAGTTACGGGTCAATAAACTCTGATCTTAAACAGCTAAGATAAATCTTTCGCTCTCTGCTGTTAGCCCTGTGCTCCGTAGCCACTGATGGATGTGCTTCTGGTCTACATCAGTTCAAATATTTCCTTATCGACTTCGTTTTCAATACTCTTTGGATTAATACAGTGAATACCACAGATGACGGCAGTGAAAAAATTGAAACTAAGTATATAACCGCTGTTGTCTTGTTGAAGTACTACCGTTCTTATAAAGTTGTGATAATTCTCAGAAAAGCTAGGCTTATTTATACATACTCTTAACTGAGAGACATACTTTGATACTATTCTCTCCTGTTTCTCAGGCCGATATGATACGTTTCGCATGCCTTGATAATGTTGATAACAATTGATTTTGTCCAAAATAGCGACCTTTTTGCGGGCAGTAGGTCAATAACATCTACTGGTATATAATTTTATCGATTTCTTAGGGATGAGAAATTTAGTTTACCTCGGGTTAATTTGAACTCGGAGCATAAAGCAGTGGAAGAAATGGCACAAATCAATTTATTGATGTCTTATCGACTCTGCCAACACCGCTTTTTAATGATAATAGCATTTGCCTATTTCTTTACTACCCAGAAGGGGCTAAACACAGAGAGGACAAACAAGGACAAACAAACGGATTATGTAGATTATATCGACCCCAGTGCGTAACTGGTACTTATTTAATCGACCCCAAAAGGATAATCGACATCGGCGGAATTTGAACTCAGAACATAGCGATAGACGAAATACCGCTAAGCATTTCGCCCGGCGTGCTAACATTTCTGCCAGCTCGCCACATTTAATGATAATAAAATTTTCCAATGACAAAATCATTAGATCACGCAATACTTTCTTTAAATTTATATTTATTGTTACTTTCGAAAATCCGAGCCATAATAAGTTCTAGCAATATAGAGCTCATTCCACAAGAAACATATATAATAAACGAATTTGTTAGCGTCAAACAGAATTGAAGATAATGTTGTTGTTTAATATCATATTTCCCTTTTTAAATACGGCTACCATAGTCGAGTCGTATGTCTGAAGTCTTCATAGACCTTGGAATGTTTCATTTAACTTAGAAGAATAGAAGAATAAAAGCGAATCGCTAAAATTCATCCTATTCTGAAATGTCTCTCAGAAATAAGACTACGGAATTATGCTAATGTGGTTCGTTTGGTGCCAGTGAATATCTCTGGAAATAATGGCATAAAAGATATTACTTGCTTTTTAATATCACCAGTGAATATTTTCTATAGAGTTAAATACTGTATTTAGGATTTAGGATTCTGAATCTAAATATCATATAGAAATAATTTAAGTCAGTCGCCGAAGTTTTATAAATGCAATATTTTAACCGATATCAAATTCCATTACCTTACAAATCTTATGTATTCCGAATTGTATATTCATAATTTGAACAGTCTTCCATTATGCAGCATGAAACTGTTTATAATTTCAATGGAAACGACTGGTGATATAACCATAAAGTTTAACTTCATATATTCATAAAGGAAGTCAAATATTCATATACTGACGTTTGATTAAGGCTTAAAACACTAAAATAATATTTAAATACATGCATATATATATATGTATATATATATATATATATATATATATATATATATATATATATATATATATATATATATATATATATATATATATATATATATATATACATACATGCATGCATACATATATATGTGTATATATATATATATATATATATATATATATATATATAATATATATATATATATATACATACATATATATATATATATATATATATATATATATATACATATATATATATATAATATATATATATATATATATATGAATATTCATATACATTCAAACATATGAATGCACACTTACGTACATGCGTGCGTATACGCAATCGAATATACATGCAACAGAAAACAAACAAACGTACACTCATTCAAACCTACATAATGTATATATGAACTTAAGAACATGCATATATACATATACACTGGATACTTAAGAAGAACACAGTGAATATATAGTGACAACTACAAAGGAGCAAAATATTTCACTGTGCTTTAGTCATTCAATATATTCCATATATTCAAACATTATTTGAACCAAAACCTTTTTTTTTTTCATACTTTATATCAATGCAAATGTGAAATTGCATTATATTGTGTTACATAAAGGTTTATAAGTTGAAGTAGACGAGTGAAGCGTAATTTAGAAAACGCAGTTTGTATATTGTCAATACTGAAATGGTCTGAGAATGGACAAATGCTGGAAATAAATAATAGAAATGTTTCTGTCAAATCATGCTATCCACTATTTAGAAAGAAAGAAGGCATTGACCAATGTAGTCTTCCATAACATTACTCTGAATCATAGTTGGGGTGTTTTTGGTTGAAATACTTTGTTATATCCAAAGGGGCTGGACTCATATTCAGTATGATCTGTCCCCTTAGTTTTTAAACATTATATGTGAATATATATATATATCATCATAACTTACTTATCGTTTCGTTATTGTTAGTTGGGGAAATCGTAATGATATTCATTCTATGGCACTGTTCATATTCACGTTGAGATGTAGATTCTCCCAAAGCATCCAGGATTTTTCCCCAACTCTGCAAGATACTCTTTACTCTTTTACTTGTTTCAGTCATTTGACTGTGACCATGCTGGAACACCGCCTTTAGTCGAGCAAATAGACCTCAGACGTTATTCTTTGTAAGCCAAGTACTTATTCTATCAGTCATTTTTGTCGAAACGCTAAGTTACGGGGACGTAAACACATCACCATTGGTTGTCAACCGATGTCGGGGGAAAAAAAAACAAACAAACATATACACACATAATACACACACACACACACACACATATATATATAAGACGGGCGTCTTTCAGTTTCCGTCTACCAAATCCACTCACAAGGCTTTGATCGGTCCGTGGCTATAGTAGAAGACACTTACCCAAGGTGCCACGCAGTGGAACTGAACCCAGAAACATGTGGTTTGTAAAAAAGCTACTTACCTCACAGCCACTCCTACGCCTATGAAAGATACTTAACACAACGGAAACAAATTTGAATTGAATTCACCTCTTCGTTGTATGAAAACATTTTAGCGCTTTTAGCGTTATTTTTTTCCCATTGTAATCATAAGAAGTAATGCAACGCTA
>NC_042997.1:119521557-119529057 GCF_006345805.1 Octopus sinensis | reverse complement strand
GGCTTTGTACGATTTCATTTTTCAAACACATTGTGTTCAGTCGCTTCTGACAGAGATGCTCTCTCCCTAAAAATGTTTCTTGTTGTTCCACTCTTCTGACCTTCAGAGGCGCTACAGCTTTCAAAGAATTTGTCCTTCCATAAATGTATGATACACATCGATGCAGTTATTATAATAGTTTGAAATGCATTACGAAATGTATTGTTTGTATGAGGTGATACAAAGGTGCAATTCCACTTTCCTCGAGTTGGAAGATTTTGCCATTTTGTTTCATATAACAATAAGCGATAATACACATGAGTTAATTACAGTCTAATGTTTGATAATTTTAAGTTTTAAAAAACTATTCACTCTGAGCAGTTGTATACTGTCACGTTAAGTCGACAGTATACAACCGCTCTATCGTTCCACCACTGCTTATATCTCTTTGAAATATTTAGAAATTTAATATTTCTAATTTTGGATTCACTTTGATTGTGAGGCAAAGTAGAATTTCACAATATGGCATAGAATTAAGATCATATTGCGAGAAGCAAGTGAGTTCAATATCATTGTGAATAGCATTCCTGGTCATTACTTCAGCTGGAATATGTCACGTAACTTCTCCAGTATATGAAAAAGCTTGACGGAGGGCATTAAAACTGGTGTCACTGTGAGAAAATAGATTTGTGATATTTATGTCGTCGGCGCGGTGAACAGTATAATTTGTGAACGAACATCTAGGAAGGAAAAAGATTTAAATTGAGGATTGTTTACTGAGGTGATTTATATTAGCTTTCGTTGATGCCAGCAGGTATTTAAGGAAAAATTACCACGCTGGTGTTTAGAAAAGTTGCAAAATTGTATGGAAAATAAGATGTAAAATAAGACAAATATATAATACATACAAATAAGGGAACTGACAAAATAACAGAAAAAAAATATTAAAGATCAAATGAAAGAGATTGGCAGATGAAAGGGGAAACAGTGGGAAATGTAAACAATATTAATTAAGATAGACAGCACAAGTCGAAATGGGAAAGTGGGACTTAATTTCTGACAATAGTTGCAGGTAGAAGGGTGAGTGCGAGACAAAGTGATTGTGGGGGAAGTATAGATTGTAAGAAATTAAGGTAATTAAAAGTATATTTTACATTCATTAAATTGTGAATATAATTAAAAGAATTATTTTTAATGTATCAATAGTCATTCCTGAGGCATATACACGCGATAGAATCTGGAAAATCGGATCATAACATTGATTTGTCAGATAGATACATACATATGTATGTACATATGTATGTATAGAAACATATATAATATATATATATATATATATATATATATATATATATATATATATATATACAAGCGTCTATATATATATTATATATATATATATATATATATAGAGAGAGAGAGAGAGAGAGAGAGAGAGAGATTATGTATAAAAATATGTATGTATATTTTTTCTATCTGTTTCAGTTATTAGACTGCGGCCAGTACTTATTCTAACGGTCTCCTTTGCTGAATCACTATCATACAGGGATATAAACACAACAACAAATGTTTTCAAGTGCTGATAGGCGAAACACACATACACACAAACACACACACACACACACCCCACACAACAATATATATATATATATATATATATAATATATATATATACTCGACGGGATTCTTTCAGTTTACATATAACAAATCTACTCACAAGGATTTGGTCGGCCCGAGGCTATAGAAGAAGACACATGCTCAAGGTGCCACGCATATACATATATATATATATATGTATATATATAGTTAATCCAAACAAGAAACCACAAAAAACACAACAACGCGAGGACGTGGAACAAATATAGTAATATTGGACGCTCAGGAAAGAAGGAAAGAAGGAGGTTTTAACGTTTCCAGTGGAGCTCTTCGTCGGAAACATAGGAGAAGGAAAGATCCAGAGAAGGGAAGACAGAGGAAAAAAAATCGCCAACGGTACACACGAGGTCACATACACAATTATATCAACGGCTAAAGGCAAATACACAACAGTTACCTTGGAGTAAATATCTCTCTTACGGTTAAAAGGTGAGAAAATACATAGTTCGTTCAGTGCCGCCCTCTCTCTATTTGCTTTAGTCGATCGCTTAATCGAGAAAAATATCGAAGTAATGGCGCATAGCCGTATAATCATAATTTATGTTAATTGATGTATGTTTATCACATATTTTAACTGCTAAAGGCAAATACACAAAATCTCTCTTATGGTAAAAAGGTGTGAAAGCACACATTTCACTCAGTGTCGCCCTCTCTCGGGAATATGAGACAAAGTTTGTTCGAAATTATTGACTTTTGTCAATGAGATGTACATGAGAGATCTAAATAATGCTTATAGCTTTATATAATTCAGCGAACTAGGTATTTTCACACCTTTTTACAATATGAGAGATATTTTTCTCCACGGAACCGGCAGTGCATTCACGTTTAGAAGTTGAAATTTCTGACAAACATAGTTCAACTAACCTAAATTGAGAGTACACGTGAACATTGTTTTGCGTCACTACTCTGATATATATATATATATATGTGTGTGTGTGTGTGCGTGCGTGTGTGTATATATATATATATATATATGTGTGTGTGTGTGTGTGTGTGTGTGTGTGTGGAGGCGCAATGGCCTAGTGGTTAGGGCAGCGGACTCGCGGTCGCAGGATCGCGGTTTCGATTCCTAGTCAAGTGTTTGTTGAGCGAAAACACCTAAAAGCTCCACGAGGCTCCGGCAGGAAGTGGTGATCCCTGCTGTACTCTTTCACCACTCTTTCTCCCACTCTTTCTTTTGTTGGCCTGCTCGCTTAGCCAGCGGGGTGGCGTCATTCGAAGGCTAAAACAATGCGAACGCATTGTGACCAGCGATGTGTAACAACATCTGATGGTCTGGTCGGTCACGTGATCACGTGATATATATATATATATATAATATATTATATATATATATATATATGATATATATATATAATATATAAGGAGAATTCACAAGAAAAACAAAAGACAAAGACAGTTGGTGTAGACAACAAACAGATATATCGGTATAAGGCTCGGGATATATAACATATACATGCTTATATCGATGCATATATGTACAAACGTACATATATATATATGTGGGTTCAGAGTCATAAAACGTAAACAACACGATATACGAAAAACGAAATCATGGAATCCGTACTTTTTTCGAACAACGAAAGAAAGAAATGGAAAACAAGACATAATGAACGACCGTTTATCCTTTGTCGGTTTTCCAGCTACTCCACATTTTCCGAGCAATTAAGAAAATATGTGTCTTTTAGAATAGAGTTGCTAACGCAAGGCAAAGTAAAATTCGCGATTTGCAGAGCGTCACAGTTGGTAACAAAAACAGGACAGTGAAAACAAACAGTAAAGGCTTCAAAGCCATAACGAGATAAGGTGGCGAATGTTGGAGGAACAAGCTCTGACAGGAGAAAAGATAGGTGAGGAGACAAACAAGAATGCGTGTGATCTGTGTGGCATATCGAAAGGAAACAAGATCAAGTTAGCGAAATAAAGTTGGCCGATGGTCACGTGTGAGCAACGAGATAATAAAGAAGGAAGAGTATGAAAGAGAGAGGGAGAGATAAAGAACGGTGTAGGGGAGAGGAAAAGAATTAGAGAAAGAATAAGAAAGAAACACGAACGGGGGAGAAGAGGAGATACAAATAATTTGAGAACGGAAGAGAGAAGAAAAGTAGTGGGAGAGATAACAGTACAGAAAATCGCATGAATATCAAAATATTAAGATAACCTTACTTAGAAATGGATACATGGCTCTCAATCATATAATGCTATAAATAATATATATATATATATATAGATATATATATATATATATATATATAGATATATATATAGATATATATATATATATATATACATATACATATATATATATATATAATATATGCATGTATGTATGTATATGCGTATATACATGCATATATTTGCAAATTTACATATAAGTATACACATATGCTTATATGAGTTCAGTAAGTCATCAAAAGTAAACAACATGACATACGAAATCCGAAAACATGGAATACAACCCCCCCCCACACACATATATGTAATTGTTAAACCTCCATCCGTGCAGGAAATGGGCCACAGCGCGCAAAAAGTGGTAATCTGATGGTACAAGAAACGTTTAGTAGATGAAACGACTGAAGAAGGGGATTTTTCGTTGTGCTTATTGTCCTGTATCTCTTTTTTTTTTTTTTTTTGCTTGTCTTGTTCCTTGGTTTGTGTCTATGTTTTTCGTCTCTCTATGTGTTCGACGTCATTTTGGTGTCCTGTACACATATATGCGTGTATATGTACATGTAGAGGTAGGTACGTACATATATGTTTATATATATGCATATGTTTATATATATATATATATATATATATATATATATATATATGTGTGTATATAAAATATATACATTTATATATGAATATTTGTGTATGTATATGACGGTCTACGACATCCACTCACGAAGATTTGTTTAGCCTGATAGTCAACTGGGCACCAAATGACTTATAAACATAAAATTATTAAAGTGGAAAAAATACCAGCAGACCGGTACAATGGCAGCAGCAGCAGCAATGGGAGAGGGGACAGAGTGAGAGGAGCATCATGGTCTTACTAAGAACAACGTCTATAACGATGACAATAATAAAAAAGCTATGAGTCCATATATACACGCATATAAGGCGAGCTGTCAGAAACGTTAGCACGCCGGGCGAAATGCGTAGCCGTATTTCGTCTGTCGTCACGTTCCGAGTTCAAATTCCGCCGAAGTCGACTTTGCCTTGCATCCTTTCGGGGTTAATAATTAAGTACAAGTTACGCACTGGGCCCGATGTTATCGACTTAATCCCTTTGACTGTCCTTGTTTGTCCCCTGTGTGTTTAGCCCCTTGTGGGTTGTAAAGAAATATATATACATGCATAAACACACATGGGAAAGACTTAGACATGCGTACGCACAATCACGCACACACACACACACGCATATATGTACACAAGTACACAAATTCAGACGCAAACGCATGCACATGTAAGAATAAACATCATAGAAATGCAGAATGAACCAAGTGGAGCATCCTGCCCACACTTGTTAACAATGTGAACACATTGAAAACTAACACATTGCAAAGTATACCCATTATCAAAACATTATCAGACTACCACTGCTGAATGAAAGACTTAATACCCATAGGGTGTTCCTTGAAACTGAGTACGCTTGGGATGAACCGAAAAGCCCCATTATTGTTAAATCGGTTATGTTACACAGAGTAACTGATTTCCAATAGCTATTGGAGAATGAGTCAATATTATGTATGGTAAATACCACATGAGGAAAAATAGCACTTCCTCCTTTCTTTTGTCGTTGCAGTCTTCCCATTTAACTCCGCTTCCAAGTGAGAGGTGTGAAGGTGAGACTCAGTTAGACTGAAGGAAGGAATACGATGAAGGGGCTCGGAAACCCAACTTTGACTAAATAGAAGCTTCCATCGTCTTGAATTCAAAGATGGAGGGATGCATTGTTCATTCAGAGAAATTGTTAATGATAGCGTAAAGGCTCGGAAGAGACGTATTGCTCATTGGTAGCGAAGAGTTTTGTTTCTGCACTGGCTGAATCTGTGTGATATCCCAGACACTTTTTTGGATCTCTTTTTGCTAAGTTCCGCAACTGTAAAATGGAGAGTTAACCTGGTTAAGGAGACTTTGGAGGCTGAATTTGTAATTACTCTGTCGGTTGCTGATTCATTAGTTTTCCTAATGAATATTGTACAGTTTCCCAAGCTGCTGGGAAAATTTGTGCCGCCGGGGCTGGGTTTTGTTTTAATATATTTTGCTCGGTGCTTGATTGGTACCCGACTTGTGGGAAAAACAAAAACATATGCCTGTACTGATGCAACAGGGTGCATCTTTTATGTAATTTCGGGCAGGGATCGAAGTGTTACTTTTGATGGTACGAGGGGATGTGTGAACGTACAATCTTGCTGTCGACATAATCACCGTTGTTTGGGAATAGCGGCAGATATTAGAGTTACGAACTGATTTTGATCGTAGTGGTAGGTAAATAAAATTACAGCCACAGAATGTTTATATAGACTCGCGCTTAAAGAATGGCCACATCCTTTTGGATTTCGTCGCCGACGTGCGGATGCTTTAAGGGACTGAGGATTTGGGGTAATGAAGTTGGGTAAGGTGAAGAAAAGGAGTGGTTGAATTTTGTCACGAAGTAGTAGTAGTAGTGGTGGTGGTGGTGGTAGTGGTGGTGGTGGTGGTGGTGGTGGTGGTGGTGGTGGTGGTGGTGGTGATGGTGGTGGTGGTGGTGAAGGTGGTGGTGGTGGTGGTGGTGTTAGTAGTAGTAGTAGTAGTAGTAGTAGTAGTGGTGGTGGTGGTGGTGGTGGTGGTGGTGGTGGTGATGGTGATAGATATGGTGGTGGTGGTGGTGAATGTGGTGGTGGTGGTGGTGTTAGTAGTAGCAGTAGTAGTAGTAGTAGTAGTGAGAATGTCGACGTTGATGGAGATGAATTTTTTTGTGGTATAGTATTTTTGTGGCTTAGAAAACTTTCTTGATGTACACGTCTTTGTGGCTGCAGCTTTGTTGCCGTGCCAGTTGTTTTTGTTGTTGCTACTCAAACATCGCGAGATGTGGTTGCTGGAAAGATCTGAACGAGTTTACCCACGTCGTTAATAATTGTATGACATAAAGTAGTAATTTGCTTCATTCTGTTTTGAATTTGTTTCACATGACTGTTATTAGAAAGGTGAACAACTCATTTGGCAATGAGATTTATACATGAGGCGTGGATATTTTCAATTTGAGAAAGAATGAACCGTACGTTAATGAGAAAGTCGATTTCACTATCAGACCAGTTTGCAATTATTGTGGACGTGTTGTGCCGGTATTGTGGCGTTTATTTGCTTTCTTACTGTTATGATGTTGCTTTTGCTTTTTTAGTTGTTGTTATCTACTTCTGCTTGTTTCTCAATTTGGCTTCATAACATTCGATTCTTAATTATACAGAAATGGACAAAAGTATTTAAGTTACATTTGCTTAGCCTGTGCAAAAATAGAAATATAGGTAACAATAGTAAATACTGAATAAGCAAATTGTGGACAAAATATTTGTTTTGTGAAGTATTGGATGCGAATAGACAAGGATATTTGTGTACGTCACAATATTGAAAAGTTTGTTGAACAAATATTGTGTAAATTTGTGCGTATCTTTCAATAAAAGAAGGGTACTGATGGATATGTGGATAGGGTACTGTACTAACTGTAAAAATTAGACAAAAGTTTAAAGAAAACATCTGCATTGCATATATATATTAATATATCACCGTGATCACCGTGACCGACCAGGCTATCAGATGTTGCTACACATCGCTGGTCACAATGCGCTTCGCATTGTTTTAGCCTTCAAATAACGCCACCTCTCTGGCTAAGCGAGC